>NW_009615583.1:46208-95888 GCF_000690535.1 Cariama cristata
CAGACAGCTACCTAAAGGAAAGGATGGAAGAGGCAAATGTGGAAAGCTTTTGTTTGAACTGCACTGAACGTTGTTTACCGGAGACTTTCACAATGGAGTCAAAAGACCTTGTGTCTAGCAGGTAATTGTAGTCTGCTGAGGTTTGATGATGGAGAAGCAAACAAAAACATCATTCATAAAACATGTCCACGGCACATGCACTACAACCGGCTAGGTCAGCTGGCAGCGTAGGAAGAGCCAGCTGAGAAGACCTGGGAAGTCAGAGCAGCTGTGCTCTAACCCCAATTACTATTTATTATTTAGGCACTTTGCTCTGCTTAGGCTGGGACATGCAGACCAACACAAATTTGCTTGGCCTTTTAGAGAATGTTTAAACAGACAAAATGGGTGTCCGTCAGGGGGTTTCCCAGCTAGGTCAGCTGGCGGCATAGGAAGAGCCAGCTGAGAAGACCTGGGAAGTCAGAGCAGCTGTGCTCTAACCCCAATTACTATTTATTATTTAGGCACTTTGCTCTGCTTAGGCTGGGACATGCAGACCAACACAAATTTGCTTGGCCTTTTAGAGAATGTTTAAACAGACAAAATGGGTGTCCGTCAGGGGGTTTCCCTCATGTGAGAGCACTTACCATAATTAACAAGGGGATGTCTGTCAGGGCAGCACTCGCAGCATTTGCTAAATTCAGAGCCCTCTAAAGCATGGGCTCACCTGAAAGGGCTCGTAGCCCAGGGGGCCTATTGCAACTGTGTTGATCTTGCTTGCCTACAGCCATCCCTGAGGGTAAGTCCCCTGAAGCCAGCCTTGCTAACTGTCATGCTGTTTGCCAGGAGGCAAACTTAAACACCCAACACAATAACCTACATCAGCAATAGGACTTTCTTTGCCTATCGATTGCCTGTGGTAAGATTTCTGACTGCATAAAGGCAGATTTCTTTTCATGCTGTCAGCCAACACTGCTTTTTTGCAGGAAACCATGTTTGGTGGTTTTTTTGGTTTTTTTTTTTTCTTTTCTGTTTGTCCTCCAAGTGGCCTGATGTGAGCCTTCTCTGAGAAAGAAAGTACATAGCTGCAGTTAGCTTGGGAATAAATATGCTCTGGAGTACAAAAGCCTGGGCTTTGCACTAACCACAGCAACATGGCTTCTGTTTCAAAGCTGTCTCACATCTGTCCGAAGAGAAGTACAGTCAGCTGGAGTTCACATCTGCCTGGAAAATAGCATGTAGACATACCCATATGTATGCTGGCAAACCTTTTGAGCATATACAAAGCCTGTGAGAAATAAAAGGGAACGCATCTCATGCTAAGTTCAGCTAGAGAAGTTTGATGTTGAGCTTTACCTAGCTATGAATCTGAGGGTTTAGGTCTGTCATCTAGCTCAGGAATGGGACTTTGATGCTGAAAGGTGGGTATAAAAGGTGTATTCAGAGTAGTTTTGTTTTTTGTTTTTTGTTTTTTTTTTTTTTTTTAAATATGTTGGTCAAACTGTATGTTTAAAGGAGGGAAGAAATGCTGTTACCCTGAATTGGCCATTGTTGTGCATGGCTGTTTCTCAAGATGAGGCAGGCTTGCGTTGGATTCCCAGGTTTGAACAGAGTAACTTTTAATCTACTCAGCACTTTTTCCCCAATTAGTTTACTGAAATGTCGCTGCCAGAGTAGCAGCTATATGGTAGGGGGAGAGCTGACCCATGGAGTCTGAGAAAGCTTCCTGAAGGTCTGTATCTTAACCAGCCATGCAAGTTACATCTTCACAACTGCAATTTGTGGCAAAACCCAGCACCGCTGAGGGTGGGTGACGTAGTGACAGTTTCACTACAGGCTGAGTGGCCCAATAGTCTGGCCTCAGCATCAGCCAGGAAGAATTTCTTTCACGTTACTTGCCTGAACTTCAGTTTCTTCTATTTGTTCTTAAGTTTCCACCTCTCTGTTTTCGTAAGTGAGCTGTGAAGCAGATGCCATAGTCTGTGAAGGAGATCCTGCAAGTATTCCAGCCATGAATTCCTGCCATTTTATTGCTAGGCTTCAGTTTTTGTGCAGCTTCAACTCTATGGTGTTGTCCCTGATGAAGTAAATGATGATACTGAGCAACGTCTTTTCAATTTTGTCTGCTTCTGAATGAATTCTAGTTTTATTTCTCAGCATAATGTTGGCCCTACATCGAGTTTACTTATGATTTATATTCTGTTCAAAGGTATGAGCCTTCATGAAGCCTGCTGGCTAATAATTAATTAAGCTCAATTTAAGTCATTAATCTATTGTTCTGCATGATCTTTCCAGAACACATTTAAGATGTCTGACGCAATGTTTATTCTCAGCCCTTTTAATGCAAGTCTTCTCCGTAACTGCCTGCCTTTATTTTCCATTTGCACCACCTGCAAATGATTGTCTATACAAGGCTAATGGTTTACAGTAACCCTTTAAAAATTAGATACTTGAGGTGAACCCATTTAAGATAATTTTTTTACAAAAGTCTAGTATTCCACCCAAGCCCCATAGCATACCTTCTGAACAGAAAGCCAAGTGCACTAAATGTATCACCGTTACGATAGCCCAAACCCATTTGCTGTGGTATTGAGGACTGACACACTAATAACCCTGGGTCTCAGTACATGGAAATTACTTGTAATTATTCTATATTTTCCAACTCTCAACCTGTTCATCTTTGGTAGAGACTCCTTTGAGCTGGCTCTAGCATTATCAGGGGAAATTCTGAGATCTCTGTTGGAGGTCTCCAATTTGCAGTCGAGTAGCTGACCCATTTTTGTTTAGGGCAATGTGTCTTTGGTTATAAAATCATCATTCTTTATAAGCCTCTTGCAGGGGAACAAATGGATGTATTTTTTAGTCTATGTGACATTTTAAAACTGATAGAGAGACACTATTTGCCCAGCGTTTTTTAATCTCCATTTCATGAAAAATGAAGGTCTTTGGCCTAGAATTTCAATTTGATTTATATTCACAGTTTCTCTCGCATGTTTCAGGCTAGCTGTTATCAAAACATGAACATTAGCTTTAATCATTACCAAAGGTTTCCATGTGATTTAATAGTGAGAGAGGATGTTGGTTTTCCTCATCATTTTTTAATTTCTCATAAACTGAATATCAAATTTACTAACTTTCATCCAAAATCAATTACTTTGAAAACCTGTAGGAAAGGAGACCTTGAAAGAATATCCTACCATAATTTCTGTCACTCTATCCAATCTTGATGCTGTCTCTCATCAGTTAGAATCATTACTATACCTTAAAAGCAGCAACTTTGTGCAGTAAAACAGCACCATACTGCTCAATCTATCTACTAGGTAAGAGTCCTCTGAATTTTTTCTCCATATTCTACTGAATTTTTTTTGCATTTATTAACACTAGTGAGTCAATAAAGCTGTGGAAGTATGAATATTTCTCCATTCCAAGTCATCAGAAAATAATGCTTTTTCTGTTCTGAGGCCAGGATCTTTAAGAGCGGACAGAATGTAAATCAGAAGTGAAAAGGATTCAATTCCCACTTGCCAAGGGGAGGGTCCCATCTGTTCTCCCTGAAGTATATGGGGCTTTTTGCTATTGATTCTCTTGAGAGAAGGGTCAGACCTTAGTTTGAGGGAGGAGAGAGCATTTAGCTCTTTTCTATTGTTATCTAAAATAAAAACGCTTCAGCTAAAAAGGCTTGTGACCATCTGAAGAAGCTGCTTAGTAACATCCTCAGTTTTGCAAAGGTGTAAACCCCTAGAAATTAGGTGGTCTTGCCCACCACAGCTGCAGATCAACATAGATCAAGGAGATGCTTCAGCAGCTCTTACACCCTATGGAAGTCAAATCTAACTCATCAAGGCCTTTTCCATTGAGTATACATCTTGCTAAGAAAAGAATATTAAAAAATTTTGCAGGTCATCAAGGTTCTGTCTGTTCCTACCACCAGCCTGATGAATCTCCTGGCAAAGAGCCAACCAAACATCATCTCACCTTCATCTTTTGCCACCACTCTATGTGAACAACGTGCTCCTGGTGCAGAGGCTACATTCTGATCTGACCGCTTGGACAGTATTTTTTTCCAGTAGTTTCTCCTGTTCAATCAGTCTGAGTAGTCACATATTTATGATGAAGTGTTTCTTTTGTTACCTTCAGGACAGAACTGGGGACTCTAATTCCATGTCAGGGTGGAGTGGACTACGGGATAGACCAATTTTCCAGATTTTTACAGCTGTTGAGTACAAAACTGATACCGGTTGCCCTCCAGCTTGCTCCCAGAGCAAGGTAATTGTGATATTTATTTTCAGTGTGCAGTTTGTTACTTTCCCCTCCAAGTCCATCTAGTCCCTTTTATTCCCTTTTTGCCTTTGCAGTGGGTAACACACAGAATGTGAAGGCTGTGTTTAACACCAGACTTTCACTGTTCAGGGAAATGAGCACTGAGCTCAATGTATAGAACAAAACCATAAAGTAGCCCTAATAAATTAGTTTATGAACAGTGGAAATGAAGAAATATTGCAAGAGGAAATTAAAAAAAAAAAAAAAGGAACCTTTTAAAGCAATGAGGAAGCATAGCCCATATTCGTACCATCCGACTCAGTGTAAGGTAAGAGCTCACAAAGGAACTTTTCTAGTCGGTAGATAAAAGTGTGTGCAGGGAGTTCCCTGTTCTGCCTAGTCCCAACAAACCTTCTCAGGAATGTCTGTAGCTGTCTTTCAAAGTTGGGAGGCCTGTCTAGGATTACACTGGTGTGGGAAATCATCAGCTGGTGTTAGAGCAGCCATGGTCTTCACTGACTAACCGGAGCTCCAGAGGACATCTCTTGTGATTCCCATACATATCTTCAGTTTCAGAGCCTCTGCCGGTCAGGGTGCACTGAAGTGTTCACTTGTGTACAAGTGTAACACACACGTACATTCAAATCAGCCAGCCTTTTTGAAAAGTCTGTACCATCAATTTGTTCAGCATTTTGTAAGAACTTGAAGTTTTAGTTCTCAGCAAACACATCAGGTGGGTCATGAGATGTAACTTGTAGCTCAGCTTCTGGCAGGGGATGTAAAGCTGTATGAAATGTACCTTTATTGCTATAGGAAATTTGTGGAGTCACTGCTTTCATATCGCACTATTACTGCCTTGACTTTTTAAAGAGCAGATCGTTTTCTCTTGCTTTGGTCACCACTTTCTGAGATAAACAATTGAAATTCAATGGAGTTGTGCCAGTTGATCCAGCTAAGGATGCCACCTTCTATTTGCTCTTACAGCTCCTGAAGGTTCTGTGATTCAAATTCCATTGGAATTGCTCTTTTATTTTTGCAGTCAACAATGTCCCTATTTTGTTCTTCCACTTCTCCCAGAGCAATATAAGAGCTACGTGCTAATGAGTGCTGCAAAAATGTGTTTCGAAAAAGTAGATTGTAACTATCCATTTGAATAACTTTGATTTATTTCAGTGACAGTTCCAACATCTTTAATTGTATTTTCTAGTAATGTTCATAGGAGTTTGTTTGCAAAGAAGTAAGCCGGTATTGCAAACTGTCTTGTAAAATCTGAAGTTTCTTGCATATTCTTACAAAAATAACCCAAATTGCTAACAAGTTTTGAAGCAATAGCTATGGGGCAAAAACTATAGTATGCTAAATCACACAGCAAGAAAAGCGAATTGTCACAGTGAACAATCCCACGCAGTACATTGCTCAGAATTCATCAGAAAAAGAACAAATCTACAGAAACATAGTTTGTAATCAGTTAAAGATGTGAGGAGTTATATCTGTAAAGGACTTATTTTCTGCAATAGAGGCAGCTGGAGCAGAGACGCTGAGTGCAATAGAGCTGTGTTAAACACCTTGTCTCCAAGTGGTTGCTGAGCACCACATGGTACCAAGAATAAAAATAGCCTAACTAGAATGGAGAACTTCAACTCTATCAGAGCCAAAACTCTCCGGAAATGTGGAAGACAACCAAGGGAATTCAGTAGGCACTTTGCTCTGTGCTTGTAAGCAAGCAGTGCCAGTAGAAATGAAGACATTCAGAAGGTAGCCTGGTTTTTTGACAGCAGCTGGTTCTGAAAAGCTGGTTGCCGTTAATAATTTTCTGTTAAGCAGAGCAGAGCCTGACTGTGAAGTGGTAGTACAGAAATGTGAGGAACCCTGAATTCCATGTAAAAATGAAACATATGTGTGAGACAGGCTCAGAGTAAGCAGGGCCTTGCAATTTTGAGGGCTAACTAAGAGGAGACTGGGTCCTAATGGGACCTGGGAAGAAAATTCAGAGAAGCTACTGGAAAATCCAAAGTGAAGCTGAACAAAACTCTTATAAGGTGCTGGTTAATGGATGTTGGTGAGGAAGGAAGTCACTTGGCGTGGTCTGCAGGGTGAACTCTGCAGTTCGTTGGCACTGCAGGCCTGATTCGGTATGCAAAATGTCATGAAAACCCCAGCTTCTTAAGGTAAAAAAGAATTTTTTTTACCTTAGTTCAATCTTGGATCTAAACAAAAACAACACAGCAGCTTGCATGTGTTGGACAACCACCACTTAAAAGGATGGTGTCCAGAAAAAGAAATATATGTCCAAAAAGGCAATGGGTTGCACCATGTTTTTATTGGGTTGCAGACATTCCCAGAGTGTGGCCAGCATGGGCAAAGGACGACAAGTGTGCCTCTAGCTCAGATGAACTCCACATAGCAGCAACAAATAATGCTCTGCCAAAATATGAAGACTGTCAACTTGAAAGTAAATATGACAGCTATTATTTCAAAGCTGCGTACTGACACATAAACCACTGCTCTCAGAAACTCTATTAAAAGAGTTTAAAGAAGAGCCTCAAAGACAGAAGATAAACTGATGAAGAGTGTTATTAACACATCAGCTAAAGAAATATTTGTGGTAGAGCCACAGTTAAAAAGCAACAAGGGTATGAACGTTACTTCTTGAGTTAGCAGGATGCCAGTTCTTTTATCTTATCCAGGGGTATGATCCTGAAGTGACAGAAGCCAAAATAAATAAGGATATCTTTAGAACATCTCAGAGCAGGGTGCTTTTGCTCCTGCTGGACTACTACAGAGCTGACAGTGCCCTCCCACTTCTACAGCAGTGCTACGTGTATTATCCTACTACACTTGGAGACTGTCACACCAGAGGGATGCACGTGGTGTGATATGGCACTATCAAAACAAGTGACTTGCTATGTCTTAATGTTGGTATTCGTGTCTCAGAGGAGACATACAAGTTCAGTTAGTCCGTGATGTTGCTGACACCTAGACGTTGTTAAGGTAGGTTAGCAGAGAGGCTGGGAGTTCCTGGGATCCCGTGTTACGTGAACACCGCTCGCTTGTCATTCATAGGCTGCTCTGGGGAATAACTATGTGTCGTCTGGGCTGCTCAGAGATGTGCTCGGCACTGCCCGGGCAATACCTAGTGCACCGGGGAAAGAGGGGACGAAACAGCCTTTGCCAAGGTCCTTGCCGCAGAGTGGTGACTGAACAGTGCAGGGAGCTTGAACCCATACAATTAACTGTTTCTGTTCTTCTGCGATGCTCCAGCCGGTATTTTCCTGTAGCAAGAGTTGGGATTTGAGAAACCAGATCTCTTATGCAATAAAGCAGAGCAGTAACTAAAGTTCCTCTGCCTGTCTTGGACAGTCAAGCTAACTGGAAGATGTCCACCTTTTTCTTTTTGTCTCCAGTATGAAATACTTCAGTGCAAATCCATTGGAAATTTTGTGTCTTCTTCAACAACTGGAAAGTAGAAGGCCAACTTTCTTCTTTCAGTTATAAGTTTTGGTTTTCCACTCTTTTTCAAAAGACTCTTCTTTTTGGCTACAAAAGAAATTGCAAGAGCAATCATTAGCAGAGTTTTCCACCTAGCTCAAATGTCGTTCTTCGAGCAGTTCTACCCTTTTCAGTTTCCTTCTGATGGTGATGTTGGACGAGGCAATTTGTAAAATTTGGGAGCTGTTATTGTTTGTGATAGGAATTGCCCTGAGACGTTGTATTTGTCCAACAAATCCATTTCCTCTTTTAATTAGGATTGATGTACAAGTTGCATCCTCGTGTTGAATCAGTCTCCGGCCGGCTCTGAATTTTTGCAGTTGATTACAATGATTGCAATTCTTTGGCTGGTTCCTCCAGCGTAACTTCCCTGCTTTAAAGAGAGTGGCAGTGGTTGGTTCAACAGAGCAGACAGCGGAGTGGATGTTTGTAAAAATTACGTCTAATATAATACAATTGATCAATGTCATTTTCCTTTTAAAGAAATGTTCTCAGGAAGATGCTGTTCAGCAGAACACAGCTGATAGAATGCTCTGGATGGCATAAAGGGCTTTAAGATACGGCTGGGAAGAGCATGCATGTGCATGGAGTAACTTTCAGTTATGTGCAAGCACAACTTCTCTATTCATAGCCACAAAAATAAAAAGCCACAAATAACTTCCAGGGCTTAATTTCACATCAGTACCAAATGAGCAGGACAGGACATGTTGAGCTTGTTGGGCTGTACGTTACTTGGGAGCTTACTGAACCTGCATTCTGTTAGCCACTCTGGCTTCTGCTCGGTTTCTACATCAATGTGAAGATGTTTCGATGAGTAAAAGGCAAATGACCTGTGAGGTCCCTGTCTGAGAGAGCCTCTCTCAGTTAACGATAAACTGATTGTAACTGCACCATGAAGGAGCTAAAGTCCCATCATTATAAGAGGGAAGAGGTAGCTGTCGGGTTGCTCACACTTGAGACCCCAGATTTTTTTAATGCCTTTTCTTCCTTAGATTGGTAATAGCCTCTTGTCTTTAGCTTTCCCTATGAAATCCCACCTAATTTTGCAACTGAGAGGAGAAAGGTGCAGTATGGAGTATGTTGGCACCGAGGAAGGTGAGGAGGGTGGCTAGCACCCAATACAGTGGCCGCTGTGCCTAGATACTGATTTTGCCTTCAGAAGAAGGGTGAATAAAAACAATTGTTGTATATTGCTAGCAATTTCTCCTGCATAAAACCGAGGTCATACGTGACTCCAAAAGCAAAGATTTGGACATAATAATTTAGTAACATGACTGAATGTTAGAATCAGGTATTTAATCACATAGGAATAGCTGCATACCTCATTGGCTATGAAAATGCTCCCCGTGTGCTTTCTGGAGTGTGCCACGTATTGCAAAGCATATATTATCCTGTAAATATTAATGGTAAGTAATTTAAGATCAATAGTTGCCTTCTTTTCAGAACAGCTCAGACGTGATGGTTACATTTATGCCCTATTGGACTTGCTCTTTTGGGGCCATTTAGTCAATCCTGGCTTGCTAGATTAGGAACCTCTTGAACAAATACAGTTCACTTTGTTCATTTTGATTTACCCTCATAGAAGCCATTAATTGCCCAATGAGCCCGATGGACAATTAATGGTTTCCGTGGATAATAGATCAAACTGGCTATGTATGAAACTTCTAAGTGGAGCATAGTATAAAATTTAAAGGATACGGACAGGAGTCAGGTGTTCTGATTTCTACATCCAGTTTTTCCACTGACTTGAAGTAACTGTTAAGAGTTATGACCCTAAAGCCCAGGTCTAGCAGAGGGGTGCAGAGCACGGCTTCCCAGCATGGACAACCTGAGGAGCTGTCTACAGCATGCTGATAGGATGGATGAAAGAGTGAAATACCAACAGTTTGGGGGACATAAGTGGTTTATTTTGTACTTTATGGAGGTTTCTTATATCCACTGGGTTTCAAGAAGTCAGACAACTACAGCCTTGTACTCAAAGGGCTAAAGGAAAGCCGTTTTGGTTATGGGAGGTTAGGAGGTAGTATAAGAGCTGAGAGACATCATCTCTTCACACATAATGGCCCTGCAGTTGTGGATTTATGCCGACAGTGGAAGAGCCAGCTGCCAGCGAGCGTGCAATGCTTCCCCAGGAGCGTGCCCAAACCGCCATTTTGGGTGCTGTAGGTCGTGCATGAACATTTCATGGAGCAGGACTCGAAAGGGGGACGCCTCCGCTATGAGCTCACTGCCCAAAGCAGGGCACTACCAAGCCATGCTCCTCCCCTTCTTCCTTTTCAGTCCCGTGAATCTTAAGATATTCAGCACAGGGCGTCCCAGCTTCGGTAAGAGGGCCGTGTCCCTACCCAAGTGAACTCGTAGTGTGCTCTTACAGGCAGATGATGCTGGGGCTTTGGCTTTCTCAGGTGAAGGAGGGAGCTGCATCCAGAGCTCCCCCTTCCTCCCTGAATTTTCCAAACATCAGCAGTCAGTGTGTTGGAGACAGGTAGAGGAGCCATTTTGACTATTTTGCTGCTAGGCCCACCCTGGGAACGCCTTCCCACCACAGCGAATTTGTCAGGGATGCGGAGGAGGGAAGGTGTAACCTTGGGTCTCTGCCGGGGCTTGGAGCAGAGGGCAGTCCTGTGGCAAGCGCAGAGTGCTCAGGGGGGCTGCCTGAGGTGCCTGGAGCACATTTAAACAAAAAATCTGGTTTGGGGACTCACAGCATTAGATAGCAGCTCAGGAAGAATGTTTAGGACCCTGCTTTTCAGTCACTCTTGCAAGACTTAAGTCTCTTCCTCAATTCAGATCTTAATCATGGTTACTCAGTTTTGCCATCTGTTGGAGTGGAATAATAATTCCTTTATATATAGACTTTACATGAAGAGATCTATGGAGTTTAATTTATAATTTTTCAACTTGGTTTAATTAATTTAGAAGGAATGATATACACACGAATTTTGTTACTTGTGGTGTAAAATTAACCATTGGTGTTCCATTACGAAGTAGTTAGAAATATGTTACCCTTCTTTTTATCAGTCAATATTTCAATTAACATTTGTCTAATTCTTCTTTCTACTTGTTTTTTACCTTTATCAACAGCTACTTGGTTGTCACTAACAGAAGTTTTGTTGTTTTTTTTTTTTCCCTCCATCAGATTCCACCAAACATATACTGCTATGCTTCCACCAAAATATATAGATGTAAGTCATGCTACGACCGGAGAACACAGTGAAGAATAAAGCACAATATTAAAAAAAATTCCATTCATTCACAGATAAATAAGTAATTTATTGCTTTCAAGTACTGAATGTCACAAAATTCTGGAGTCATAGAACATCTCCATTGTTTATAGTTGAGTAACTTGTCTTTTAGCGGTTTTTTGTTTGGTTTTGGTTGGTTGCTTTTTAGATTATTCATTGGACTAGCGTAGACTGATTCTACAGAAATTTACATATGGAAATAACTTTACACACAAGTAATCTTGTTTAGTTGAAACAGAACTAGTGAATTCATAATGTTACCTTGTACATATTGAGAAGGAGTATGTTTTCACTTGTATATGGAACATGTGCTGTCCTTTGTTAAAAGAAGAAAATATGCGCACATACATATATGAAAAGAGATAAGAAAAGAAAAATTACGCAAGCTGAAAGCAAAATCCCTGCTTGCCCTTCAGTTTACTAAAATAATGTTTGTTTAATACGTTAAACAAAAAAACCAAACCATGTCGTCTTACAGTTGGCTATTTTCCTAATGAGACTCAGTTTGTCCTCCTCTGCTTTTAATTCTGAGTCTGACAACCTGAAAAATGTATCTTCAAAATCAGAATATCTTCTCTATGAGATAAATATTGTCTTTGTGTGTTAAAGGATAAATGTGCCTCCAATACAGAAGGTGTGATAAGTAGGACTACTGCTAACTTTTTTTCTTGGCTGCCATCCCACCAAATGAGTCACATTTAGTCAAGATTTTGCCCTTATTACATGCCTGGGGTCAGTATCCTGGAGATTCAGTGGTTACTAATGGTTACTCGGCCAGAGAAATGAAAGAAGAGATAAGGCAGAAAAAAAGCATACACGTAAGGTCTATTTTTCTAAGTCCTGCTGCGAGTCTGAAAGCTGAAGACACTTTCCCTCCCCCTTCCCAAATAGCCATCTTTTGGGGGCTGCAAAATGCACTTTTTTATAGTCTCGAAAACGGAGAGTAATGGTAATCCCCTTTTTGAGTAGTCTTAAAAAACCTGTGACAGCAATGAAGGGAAAAAACCAAAGATCTTATTTGGATCCAGTGTCTGTGAAATGACAGCTAGGGGACAATATACCCCCCCTCAGCCCCCCAACAGCCAGCTGTATAACCCATGCTGTAAACAAAGGCGGTAAAGGATGTAGCCAATATAAAGATAGGTTCCAGATATAGCTAAGTTCAACAATTAGCCTTCATGTAAGATTAATTTTTCTGTAGTTCATGTCGTTAACTCTTTTCCAAAAGTCTGCTCGTGTATCTGTCTGGAATTCAGATCATATTGTCATTTCCTGTCACTCTCATTTGATCTAATACCTGAAAGGTTTATTCATGGTTAAAGGCCTAAATGAAATGGCCGCTTAACCAAATGCCTGCATTTCAGCAGCTTCACCAAATGACCAGTTTGATAGAATGACTGTGATAGGAATTAGAGCTAGCGCTGGTCTCTTATTAATCATTGCTCATGGACCTTTAACAGCAGCCAGACTGTATCTGAGGGTAGTTAAGGTGTCCAGGGGGTTTGAGGAGGGGATGGAGTGGAGAGCAAGGAGGGAGAAGGGAGGATTGTCCTTTTTTGGGGGGGATATTGTCCCCATTGAAATTGGTCACAAAAACACCGTGATGCCAAAGGTGCGTGGACCAGATCACTGAATCTTGAATGTCGCCATGCAATTAAACCCTGGGTCTTGCTATTTGAAAAGAATATATATTTCTCTATCTAGGGCACCGAAATGTATAATCCCCATTACTGAGAGAAAGTTACGTTGGAGTAAAACAGTCCTTGGGACTGGAATTCGGTTGCCAGTTTAGCTGTCTGCCGCACGGTTCTGCAGCTAATCAGGGCACACGGGAAGGGTTTCCAGCGGCTCTGTGCTTTCCCTGGGGAGGGATTTTGTTGAGTACTTGTGTGTATATGTGCGGCAGCACCTCCGTCAAGCAATGTATGCAACGGCCAGGGAGGCTTATTGGTGGGTCTGGTTTGTTGATGGGTTTTTGTTTGGTTTATTTGAGGGTTTTGTTTGTGTATTTGTTTTTTCTTTTCTTTGTATCCCAGAGGAGACAGCTGGGGAAAAGATTTTGGAGTAGGCCTGCAGGCCTCTTATGCCACTTTATTTGAGCTGTTTGTTATGTTTGAGTTAATTTGTCCCATGTTTAAAAAATGCGGACTCCTAAAGAATGTGCATGTGCATGAGAAACATTAAAAATAAACAAATATTCCAATAGTACCACCCAAATTGTCCTAATGTTGTTGGATAAAATAAATCAATGTGGGTATTTTCAGTGTGATGAACCAACATTTGGAAACCTATTCCGAAAAGGATCTCATTCAGCATTGGCTATGACCGACTTCGTTACTTGAAGTCAATGAAAATACATTTGCAAGTAAGGATGACTCCTACACGAATGGTCTTCGGTGCTGGGGCTCGTACCAGCAGCCCACAGAATGAGACAAAAGCTCCGCATAGCTGTGTTAAAGGTTGGGTTTGTATTTGCTAGGAAAAAGATGGAAACTTATTCATGTCTAGCAATGTTAGCCTAAAAGTACAGGTTTTTTAATAAGTAAAACTTCCTTAAAGCAATTGTGTAAAATCTCTGTCTTTAATATGGTTTTCATTTGTTAAATAGCTATGTTTGAGTTCAAGGCTTCAAAATTTTGCAAGACGCACTTGTTTTTCACATGATTAACAGACAAAAGGAGCAGACAGGCAAAATGACATCTGTTCCTTTAGTATTTTTAAATAATTAGTCCATTTTATTTTAATGTAAAATAGGTTTTCTCAATTTTATTGTAAGAACACAATGTATTTATGAAAAAACCCTAAGCACAGCTTTGTCTCAAAATAAACCACCTATTTCTTGAGTTTTTTGCTCTTCCTTGTTAGAGTATTTCTTTACCCTATGCCAACGAACAAGAATTAATCACTTTTTTATGCTGAAAGCTACATTTCACTATATTAAGCCTTTGTTTTCCATCACTTACAGGGGCAGATCTTCAGCTGGTGTGAGATGATCTCCAATGAGGTTAGTAAGCTCGTCTCCAAGTAGAGTGCTGAAGATCCAGTCCTGCTTTTTCAAGGCCATATAACTGAGGTTTTTTATGATATAAATATAATTCACAGATTGTCATTGAATTTGTTGATAATTCTGCCACTGTAACTGTTGCTGTCTTAGCTACTCCCTCGTATATACTGATTTTCTAAATTGCTGGTTTACCTTTTTTCTCTCTCCCCGCCCCCACCCCAGGTTGATCTCCTTTCTTACTAGATGCCAAAGGCTGGCTTTAGATTATGATGGACACATTTTGATACTTGCTTCTCAAATAGTTCCTGTAAATCTTGTGGCCAAAAAATCCATATTTCTTAGCAGCAAAGGCTTTGCTTCATTTCCATATACAGTTTCTTGTACACAGATTGGATCTTTTGCAAACGTTGGTGCCATCTAACTAAAGACATCCCTAAGAGACCAAAACTGATTTTTTTTATCAGTCATTATCATGGTTTCACTTACAGGGAGGAGCAGGATTCTGTCACCCCAAATCCAGTGTCACTGTAAAATCAATGCACACAGTTTCAGTGAAGAGCCAGAAGTACGCCGCATGCACTGGTGCACTGATTCTGCTTAAGTGTTTATATTAAGCATAGCTGTGATTTTTCATGTTGATACGAGATACAGCCTGCAGTCTCTGGAAGAGACTGGGAGACCAAGGCAGGAACCCAAAATACAAGCCAGTACATGGTGCCAAGAGAGAATGCGCTCTGAGGCTGTAGTGCAAGATGTAGGGATGCAAGAAGATGTATTTCCTTACCAAATGGGTTAGGGAAACATCTGTAGCCTGTCAGCTGGATACAGAGGAGTAAAGAGCGATCTGTTAAATTTATCCTTAGTGCAAATAGATTAAGTGCACCTTGCTTTTATTTCTGTCATCTACATCTATGTAATCTCTGTCTTTGCTGTTGATTACCTTTTTGGGATTCTGTAAGTGTAAGAAATCTGCTTTTAACTTTCACCTAACTTCAGTGAAGAATTATTTCAAGGTCACTAGCTAGCATCAAAGCTTTCTGTGGCAGCAGCTGTCCTTACAGCCAGAGGTCTGAACCACCCCTACAAGTGCCTAGCATTTGCCTACTTTTCTCCGTAATTCTCAAAGGCAAGAGGATATATGCCCATCTAAGATGCAATAGTCTGCATTGAGAGTTAATAATGCAGTGATCTAAGGAGAAAAAAAACCAGTCTTTCTGTGAGCAGAAACACTCTGGCATGTGACAATTCATGGAGAGCATGCCTGAACCTGCAGAGTCTCGGCCGAGTTGGTAACCACCATTCAGGGCACATCAATAATACATCAATACCTAGTATTGATCAGAGAGCAAATCACCAGCTGAAAAAGGAACGTCTGTGTACCTGCTATTACCAGTTCAAACTGGAAATAAGTACACATGAAGAAACAGTAAAATTATTTTTCTTCATCTTGGTTGCGTTTTATAAATATAAGCCTTAGAAACAAGATCAGCCTATAAAATCCTTTGTCATTATTTCCTTCTCGTTTCCCTTCCAGCCCAGCTAGTGCCTTCGCAGGCAGGTGAGCTCTTCAAAACCATCCTCCCACGTAAGAAACTATGGGAGCTATGAAATATTACTGCAGTCCAGTTATCTCTGAAATGCTGATCTGCCTGGCTAACACGGAGCCGAAATGCAGTTATTCCCTTTGACATGAAGTCAGTTGTGAATTTACCAGATGAACTTCCTTGACAAATGGCTACCACCCACTCAATCCATCACTTCAGGGAAGCTGGGCTGCCTCATACTTTTTTCTTTCCTGGGCTTTTATCTTTTGTTCTGCCTCTCAAAAAGAGCAAGGGGTAAAATCCAACCCAATATTCAAAAGTATGTGATTTAGAGCACCAAACAAGGAACAAAGAGATCTTTTAAAATTGCATATTATACAGTAATCATGTACTTCAGAATTTCCTCCTTTTTAATACAGAAAAATCAGCTAGAATTCTTCATTAATATTTTAATTGGCGTAAGTGTTGAGTTCCCAACTATCCACATGGTAATTTACACTTCTACTGTAGCTGGTGGGAGTTGGTTTATTTTTCTTTGTGCTAATCCAAGGATCTTACTTCCTGCAACAGAAAAGCTGCAGACGACAGTTGCACTGCACGGGTGAAAGGCACAAAAGGAAAGGTAGAATATTTGTGGAATAATTTTCCTAAAAAAAGACAGAAAAAAATATTAATGTATTATCTATCATTTCAGGTAGATTAAAGTGGCTAATAAGCATTTTGTGTTGATGAGCAACTCTCAACCTTGTCTTATCTAAGCAGCCTATGTTAGAAAGGTGCATTTTTAAAGAATTAATATGTAAAAAGCAATTTTCTGTTCAGAACCTAGTCTGAGAAGAGAGAGGAGATGCTCAGCAGTTATGCATCACCTTGGAAAGTTAGGTGGCAGAGTAACCTATAGAGTTCTTAACCTATGCACATGTTACTTTCACATAAGCTCTGGGGACATCCATGAGAGCCACCATCCTAGCGTCTTCTCCTCTGGGGCACTGGCACAGCACAGAGTGGATGAAGCAGGGCTGGAAAGGGGCTGCAGAGGGAAAACCTGGTCCAGCAGAAGACTTCTCCCTGGGGGCCTTGGCGTGTGGCGAGAGCGGGGTGCCCTCGGTAAGGTTCGGCTGATGGCAGGGTCAGGGCTTGGAGACAGAGAAAGCCCAGACCTACAGCTGGTGTGAGCCTGGGAATGGGCTGCCAGAGGAGAGGGCAGGCTGCCAAAATTGCTCTCCTTGTCCTGCAACAGGGCTGAGAGGTCGCACGGCACTGCTCTCCCACGTCCCCCTTCCCTGAACTTCCCAAACTGGGTGCCCCGGTGCCTTGTGCCTGGGATGTCAGTGCCAACGGTCCCTGCCGATGGGATGAGGAGGAGGCACTGCCCCTCACGTGGCTTCCCCGTGCTTTCCTCAAGAATCGTGGGGATTGCTTTAGAAAGTGTGTGATCTTGGTAACTGCGTGGTTTTGCTGTTGTCAGCGGCATTGCTGCTGGTTTTTTTTTTTTTTTAATTTGTTTCTTAAGGGAATAAGGCTTAGAGGAGCGTGGAGTTTGCCTGGATGTCTGTCTTTTTTTTTGAGCCCAGTGGCAGATTTCAGCCAAATGTGACAGAGGGCTAAAGCTCTCCCAGATAATTAAGTAACAAATGTCACGAAAAAAGACAAATGGGTAGAGGAGACAGATGCTGTAAATGCCCTTGCTGTGGGAAAGGCTGCAGAATGGTATCTCACATCATTAGGCACTAGAACAGCCACATGGGAAAAAGGCCCCTGTAAATGCCCCAAACGCAGAGTTAGCTTCAGCTGGGTTTGTGTTTCATGCATGCCAGAGCCGACCACTTATAAGACCAAGCTCCACAGAAAGCGGGATTAATTCCTTCTGTGCCCAAATAGCTATTGCTTTTCTGATTGGAGCCCTCTCAAAATGTTCTTTGGATTCACCTATTAACCTTTCTAAGAGAGGCATCATCTGTCCTTAAACAGGTACACTGAGGTGCATATGATTTAAACGGAAAAAACGCCAGTTCCCTGATTTTCCTCGCAACCACTTTACCAGAGGTAAGATCTGCGCTTCAAAGACTTAGAAAAATGGGCACGGCTAAGACTACATTGTGTTGTACCAACAAAGCTGTACCTGTCAGGAGAATTGAATCGGCAGCATGGGCAGGGCTGCGTATGTTTGCGGAGTGCAGGATTCAAGAAGAGCGAGTAGAGCCCAGCTGAGAACTTAGGAGAATCAGCTCATGCCATGGTATAGTGATGCCCTAGCCGTGATGGAGATACATCAGTTCCCCCAGCCAAAATGGCTGAACCTAGCAAGATCAGGAGCTCCCTACATTTCAAGTTACCCACGTTGTTAAATATTTGACTGTCATGGCATCCTGGAATAACACTGAATGAGAGATACATAGGGACAAATAAGGCAGGCAAGTCCTGCTGTGGCCAAACATTCCAGCTGTGCATGGCCGCATCCAGGGCACAGCTGGGGATCAGTGCCAGATGGTCCTGGTCAGTTTTAGGAATATGGTTAATTCCAGCTTTGGACAAATTACCTGAAAATTTAGAAGATATCAGGAAGGTCATTTGCAAAGCCATTCCTGGGGCTCTGAAGCTGATCACCCTTGCTCCTAGCTTACCGCTATGCTGAAAACTCATGATGGGTTTTGTGGGACTTTAGCCACAGTCCAGAAGAGCGGAGGTTAGAAAATAGACACCTCTTGGCTTTGTAGCCCATAATTTGGGGAGTGGTTTAGATTTGTGGCTCAGCCCAAAGTTCAAGGGAGGGAGTAGAGGCAAACTTCCTTCTGCAGTCCAGCTCTACTTAAAGACACATTTTAAAATAAAAGCCTTTTCTGGATAGCCTGTGCAGAATTTATTACGAAGCAGATGCTCAGTTGCCTTTATAGCATCAACCACTTCTTTAATATTCTGTGCTCTTTCCGATATTTCTGCTACCATCAAAAAAAGAAAGCAAGAGAATAGTCTTCTCCTTTAAGTCTGTACTTTAACTCAGTGCTGGTTGTGCAATCCTCTGGGTGATTTCAGGTTACGTGCCCTCCGTGGCATGACGTGGAGACTGACGATGGGTGAAGCACCGTAGTACTTTAGCACATGTTCAGTACCAACAAGCCGGCATAAGCGCGTGGAGGAAACAGAAGCCTAATCATTACTCCGTGTTCCTGGTGCATAAAGAGAGATACTGTCCACCCACACAGTCTGTGATCGATGCCAAGTCTTTGGCAAACTTAGGGCTTTAGTTCAGCTTCTCTGATTTACACTTGTGCATTCTTCCTGGCTCCTACCTTTTTGGGGATGTAATGAGCCGACTGATCAGAAGCTATTCTTCCACGATGCACACAAAAGGGATGTAAAGCTGAGTTATAGCTGCTGAGGAAGGTCCTCTCATTTGGAGAGGCCAAGAACAAAGCCTCTTCGTACCTTTGCGGGCTTCATGAGATAACTTGGCGGAGGCTTAGGCTTGATAGGATTTCACCAGGCTGTACACGGTCACACAGAGCTGCCCACCTAGGACCTCTTTGCCCCTGTTCCTCTGACTTGCCCGCTTTTGCCAAAGTTTTAAGAGCTGCTGCATCTTTTTCCTCTCTATGTGGGTCCTCTGTAGTCTCCTGAGCAGGGAATGGGTCTCTTTTGAATGAGCTTTGAAATATGGCTATAGTGACATCATTTCATTAAAAAGGTGGCAATATGAGATGCTTAGGAAATTCAAGAACATTTATCTACTGTCCTTGTTAAAAATAGATCACTTAAAATATTGTGTTGGGTTGTAATCAAGAATAGATGCATCTCAGCCACGGGCAGATAGTGGAGAAGTTTCTGAGGAGGATAATTCACCCACTGTGGACACATTGATTAAGAAAACGTTTTTCACTTTATAAAAAAAAAAAGAAAGGAAACACAAAACACTGGGGGGGGATTTTTAAAAAAAAAAAAAAAAAGGAAACAAAAAACACGGGGGGGGGGGGTGTGTGTGTGTGTGTGTGGACATCCTAACATGAAAATCATGAATCTTACATCAAAATTGCCTAATGATATACAGCATGGGTACGAGCTATTATTTTCAAGGGTCAAACGCCCTAGTAAAAGGAATAAAGGAATGTTGTAGAGGAAGTCTGTGTAAAATGGTGGGTATGGGCTAATGCATCTATAAAATTGTCAGAATGCTGTGCTTGCCCTCCTCTTTGGCCATTCTTGTAGCTCTGGTTACATTATAAATTAAAGCATCATCGATTCCCCCAAATGCTCAAAATGAGTTGAGAACTTGTGTCTTAATGAGAGCTTGCTATAGGAGATATAGACTATAGTTCAGATTTTTCTTTTGGTGCAACAACCATAGAATCTGTACTGTTTAAAGAAATGCAGATAGTCTTTGAAAGAAGCAGTTACTAGTAAGACTTTGTGCGTTTTTCCCATTTTGTCTATGGAAAAAAGTGAAGATAGGCATTTTGCACTGGGAGTCATAATCAGGAAAGAAAATAATGAATTAAAACAGCCTTGCCGAAGGTTAACGTCCGGTATGTTAGAGGACTGAACATAATCTACTCGCTTATGAACATACAACGGCAATAAAGATTATCAGCAAGGGCAAAGGGGAGTAATTCTTCATCTGAAATCGCTGTTATTCACAGCTCAGCTGCCTTCTTCCGTGGGGTTGTGTGTGCGTGCAGACGTGTACACGTTTGCTTAAACTTAGAAATCTCACTGGGGTTTTATACGTGAGAGTAACGGGGGTTCCTAGTAAGTAAATGGGGTCAGTCATGCAGGATTTTTATTTCATTTTTTTTCTACGTTATCCCTCCCTAATTTCCTATGGGGGAGAATATTTTTGTTCCTTTGTGGCTCCTACTAATCAGGGTCATATTTTTCCAGACGTATTATGGGCCCTTACTGATACCAGGGTAAATTTTGCCACTGATGTCACTGAAGATGGGATTAGGCCTTTATATATATTAGTGATCTAGAAAGATAAAACAAGGAAAATAACATTAAAAACTCAGAATACTCATATTATTTTATGTATAGTTATAAAAATAGTAAATATAGTTATTTTAAAATAATTCCTAAATTGAGAAAAAAGGTCTGCTACAACACTGGTTAAGCAATATGCATCATTAATTCATACAGGCTAACAGAGAGAGATTACGAGGTCACATACAAATTAGGAGACTTTGAGGTTACAAGGTTGGGCTGATGGTAAAGCAACAATCCAATTTACCATTAATTGGGTTTGATGAGTGCTCAGAGAGTCTGCTGAACTGCAGGGCCTGATCCCCTATGGAGTCTTTTGTATGCAAGCTGAGTAGGTGCACATTGTGACAGAAGCAGGAAAATTATAACTCTACTTATTGCTTAGCGTCTTAGCAAAGAAGACACTAATGGCTGTACGTTGCACAAGATTGTAAAGAATTGTTTTGATGAAATTAATACTGAAATTTAAATTTCTTGTAAATATTGTCAAAAGCATCCTTTTAAAAACTGTCTGCATTGTTATATTCAATTAACTCCAGTTTACAAGATATTTTCTTTAAAATATATTAATATTATCTATTTTGCCTTTTCAGAGCTATTCTGAATAGAGTAATTTTGACTATTATGAATTCATTAGCACGATGCAATTTGTATTTAGAGTGTACAAATTATCTCTGGCCTCAGCAGAGCTGAATGAAAACAGCACCGTGTAGCTCTCAAGGCTATGCTGGAAAGCAATATTTTTCTGTAACTAAGATTCACAATCAAGGAAGAGACAGGGCTCCTCTCCACAAGGAGCTACATGCGAACAAGAGTAATTGTCTAGCCAGATTTCCTTTCTCAGGATGTTGTATTTCTTGTCATTAAAGGTTAAACCCAGGCCTAACCTGGTGTCCGATCTGTGGACACTCCTTGCAGCAGGGCTGTCTCCAGGCATGGAGAAAATGTGCTGGAGGAAGTGGTGTGGCGAGAGATGCTGACTTGGAAATGAACAGTGAATATAAAGGTGCGAATTTACAAACCGTTGCTTTCTCTAATTAATAGTATCTGGAGACTCGTACTCTGGACAGAAGGGGTGTTACCCCAGAAATCCTAAAGACACCTGGGTGCCCCATGCTTTACTTCGGGACCTCTCTGTGCTGCGGGGCCAGTGCAAGGATGAGTGGACCTTGAGGGCTGCTGAGGGTGTCCTCAGCCTGAGGAAATGCCACCGGAAGGTGATGTGAAGCCAGGCTAGCTCACCCTGCACGCCCCGTCCTTGCCCCTGCCCTGAGGGGTACCTGGAGGGACCCCCAAGTCCTCCGAGGCTGCTGCCTGGGGCACAGGTGTCCGGCCTTGCTGAGCAGCCCCTTGGCTCCCCCACCAGCTTGCTACACAAGTGGCATCCTTGAGTATTTTAAGACAACCCTAAACTATGCCAGAGGCTGTTCTGGCCTGTGGCCAGGCAAGAGCTGGAGTAATCAGAGTAGGAAAATGCCTCACAGTGGTATTTCCCTCAGCTGCCCCAGGCCAAATGGTGGCATGGATGGGAGGAGCGGGCTGGGAAGGTGATGACCTCTGCAAAAAAGATGTTGGGCTGCTCTGGGACTGTGGCTTTAGGATAAAAAAAAAAAAAAAAAAAGAGTAGCAAATATTTCACTCGGGGCTGTTCAGCTGGGATTTATCATGAAGGTTTAGTTGTCCGACTCACCCACCGGTTTACTTCCATGAGTGGAAAATTGGTTTTAACCTTGTGTGGTTGTTTTTGCATTGTTTTTGATTGGGTGTGAAACACGAGCGCTTCCATAAGCCTGATCCGAGAGGGCTTTGTGCCAGCCCTGCAGCCCCACAGGGGGCAAGAAAGAGGAAAATGGAGCCCCTGATGGCGCTCTTTTTGGTTTTTTACATGAAAACGCAACAGACTCTATAAATGGAGCAGTGCCGCAATCAGGGGAAGTGCTCTTTCCTGACAGCAGAAGTCAACAGGGCAATCAAAAGGTTACTTAGATCCTGCCCTCTGGAGCCTGAGATGCACTTGCCTTGTGTCAGCATTCATACGTAGAAAAACTGTTTATTATCGTAATGTTATCTGAACTGGGCTTGGTTGGGGTTTGGGGTTTTTTTTTAGCTTAAAGGAAAGATTGGTAATGTTGGGGCAGGACAATTCGGATGGTGGGTACCTCACAGAGTGTATAGCATCAGTGGTCATGCTAGTTAGCATAGACTTTGAGGTGAGAAATGGGCCAAGTTTGGCCCCGTTGTGTAGTATAAATAGAGGAGCTACTAGGGGAAGTTTAGCTTGCGCTGCCCAAGCTAGTACACCTCTGTTTTTAAAAGGCAAGTGATCTCCAGGGATGACTTAGAAGCAGCAGAGAAAACAGTATCGGTCAGCGTTATTACCTCCTTCACTTCTTGCTGTCTTTGAAGATGCCCACCAATGTTCAGTAAGACATACTGTGGATAAGGGGAGGGAAGACAGGGAAATACTCAAAACAGATGAGGAGTGGAAAGAGGAAGAAAGTATTATTAAGATAACATTTACTCTGGCTTTTCTGCATCAAGGAAGGGGATCTAACAGAGAGTGCAAATGTGTGCTGCAGTCTGAGCCCAAGCGATCGTTATGGTCTGGTACATGAAATGGCTGCTCACGGAAGATGAACTTGTTAAGTATCCAACATGCTCCCAGAAATAGACTCTGTGAAATATATCTTTTGCAGATTTTTTTTTTTTTCCCTAGCTTGAAAGGATATAGCAGACTTAAACCTAAAAGACTAGTTAATAAAATATACTTTTTACCAGAGGAGTGAAATGAAACAGGAGGATCTTGGATGAATTCTTTATCTTCAGGAGCATAAGAAATAAGTTTATTCAGTATGATGATTGATTTCTCCTCCTGCTCCAGGGACCGTGAGTCCAGACTGTTCTCTCTTATTCTTGGTCTTGTTCCTTGATGAGCGTGAAGGCGATGGTGAATCTATGCCATCTTTAAGTACCATTAAGGTGGAGGTTTCAAGATCACAGAATAGGTCTAAGCCATATTTAAGAGCAGATAGGACAGTTCAGAGTCTACTTAAACCTCTAAGTATGCCACCAAGGAACCAATGAAACAGATGTGGGTGACAGGCCTGCCAAGAGAGACTTCTGGAAAGGAAGGCAGGCAAAGAGGACACTGATCTTCTCACCCAAAGAGTTGCTGCAAAAAGCGTTGAGTGGATGTGAAAGATGAAAGCCCTAGCAGGAGACATGCCTTTTGTGCTTTTTTGGCTAAGCTTCTAACAGCGAGCCGTGAAGTTGTCATTCAGCCCTTGTCAGCTGTAATATGTAAGCCACATGCAAGGCAGCTCCATAGAGCTGAAAGGAGTGCTGCTAGATAGCGGAGTCGGATTTGTAGCCTGCCATCAGGACAGCCAAACAGGCATTGCTGAGGTGTGAATTATGAAAGTTAGCTTCCAAATGGCCAAGGGGCAATAAACATTAATATAAACTAGACATGGACCCATGCCAAATAACCCCAACTCTCAGGGTGTTTGGATTGCAAACATTTGATCGGGATCCAAGCTTTGCAGCTGGCCTTATCTCTGCAATGGCCAAGCCAAAACCCCGGGGTTTGTGGCCACCTGGCACTTTCTGCAAGCCAAGGATGCAGTGTCTGATTACCTGCTCCTTTGCCACGTCCAGCTAACAGTCCTTTGTATCAATCATCCCTTGTGATTCCTGTCTTGCTCTGGTATCCTTTCTCTGGCTTCATGTTTTTTCTCTCTCTTATTCTTACTGGAAGTTCTCCCAATAAGGGACACGTTTTAAATCTGTTGTAAGCAACTCTGAGTAGAATTATGCAATATTGTGGAAAATCATCAATGGAAAGGGTAGAGTCTGAGCATGGACTTTGTACCTTGCATGCAAGGCTGACAAAGGGCACTAGGCTGCGGTGCTTGTGGAAGAGAGGTGGGCGAGAAGTACATTTGATAAACATAACCAATTCAACTTGGAAGACCTTCTGATGTTTTAAAAGACAACGTAGGGCTGCTTAGCAGTAGGTGCCTGTGGAATCTGAGCCAGAACTCTCCAACCATTCCTGGGGTCAAAGACTGTACTCCATAACCATCTGTGTTTATTCTTTCTACCTCAAATCCCATTGACTAAGTTTCAGGTGGAGATTGGCAGTCTTACTGCGTGTTTTTATTCGATGGGATGTAACGCACGGAGAATCACTTGGACTTGCCAAAATACACATTTGATCCCCTTGTTTCACCTCCAGCAGCAATAGCCATGAAAGGAGTTGTGTGATCACCCTGCTCCTGATGGACTCTCCTTTTCTCCCTGGACCTTGGTAAGGAGCAGAAAGAAAACGCTGTGCCTTGCCCTAAACCTTAGAAGCCAGACCAGCATTGTCATATTACAATTTCTGGGGTTTTTTCCTCTGTTCTGTAAAAGAAATAGTCAGGCATGATGTAAATATCAAAGAATGCTGACTTTTGCTGAATTCTAAGAGGTTAATTGGCATATTAATTATCAGTAATTAATATATGCATATACAGACAGGAGAAGTGCAGATTTTATTGGTATGAAATTTGTCCATTAGCTACACTTCACACTCATCAAATCCAATGTTTCTGAAGCAGTAAGGCTATTGATCTATATTATGGATTCTGCTTGGGTAATTGTGACGTGTATTTAATACCTTCATCTTAAAGCAGAACAAGAGGATGCTGAGTTTGCATCTGGAGTTGTCTCGATTTCCTCTTCTCACTCAGTGGCTGAAAAACACACAAAAATTTATGATCATTTCATCCCTGGTTATAACTGTCTCTGATTTTAGCTGAACAGGTTTCCTGAGTCTACGTTTCTGGCTATAGTAATTAGATTGTTGACTCAGGGTCTTGCAAGAAAAAACTTTGTAGATTCCACACTGATAAAATATCTGCAGGGATCTTATCTGAACTTCTAGAAAATCAAAGGTTAATAATATTGTCTGAGACACTGGAGTAAAATCTTCAGTTTCCAGCTTTTTAAGAAATAGCTCTGGTCACTGACAGTTAAACTTAGTGCTGTGGCAAGTCTTCAAGGCTTTATATCTGATCAGTGTATATATTTTCCCTCTGTATTTCACTGTTCCCATCGGTATGGGAACATGCTAGACCAAATTTTCTATGCAGACCTCCTGGATCAGAAACACGCCTTTCTTTAGAATTTAAATTTTTTTAAAACAGTCTGGATCTAGGACATACCTGAGTGTCCAGAGTCCCAGGGACAGTCTTGAAAGTAGACCCAGCTCTGCTCTGTCCAAGCCCTACAGGCATCAAGGGCCTGCCAACATCATCAAAACACAGTTCCTTAAAGTGTGGGTGTAGGTATGAAAATTACTCCATTAATACCACCCAGCTTCAGGTCTCCACTCACGTGGGAGTGCAGGATATGTCTGACAATGTCTTCAGCTGTTCAGGGATGAGCACTAACACACTCGTGTTTTCTGTTTGGTTATGGGTTGAAGTGGGTGGGAAGGGTTCTGCTTCTTTTTCAGCTCACATCTCACAAATCTGCCAATATGTTGTCATCATCTTCTCCACCCAAACTGCTGCAGGAACCCCACTTACATTGCCTGTTCCCATTGCTGACTGTTCTGGTTTTGTTTTTGTTTTAAATTAATTCGTTTTTTACTGGAGCAAGATTCAGAGGTGATGGGCTTCACAAGGGCTGTCCTGGCACACATGATCCTTGACAGCCTCGCTGAGACTGTGGGGCAACCCATCAATTGTATGGGGGCTAGCAAGTAGGCAAATTACAGTGCAAATCTACTGTAATACAGCTTCAGCCAGAAGCAGACAGCTCCAGGTTTTGCAGTATCACCTACTGAGACCCCAGGAAAGGTTGGAAGGTCAAACTGTGAGCTCTTTCACTTTCATCTGTCTGTGAAGGCTGTGAAATTCTTTGTAGACATTTTAACAAATAATGCTTCAGAAATATATTTTCCCCTAACATCCTGCTCCTTTTTACTTCCCAAGTATAAAAGCCAACAACAACTCAGCACGCATGTTTTAAGTTGAATAAAAGGAGGTGGTAAGAATGCATGTTTCACCCTTCCAGAGGGGTCATTATAAAAGAAGCGAGGTTAAAAATAATGTTAACGTGATCTGCAAAAAAATGAACTCTCCATTTTTTCTGCATCTTTCAAGACATTCTGAAATGGCTCTGCATGAGCCCTTGTCTCATCTTTCTTCTTTTCCCTTTTGCCCCACACCCAGCCTCTCCATCTCAGAAAAGGAAAGTTGTTGGTACCTCTGGCTATAACTGAATGAGGGGACCCTCAATGCTCTACCACCTCCGTCTTAGGATGAAGTCAAGATGCATATTTTTCCTTTTTGCCTCTGGCACTATGTCACCATGGGAAGAAAATCAGGTGCCCAATTGTAATGGTTGCAGGGATGTGGCAGGATGCGCCTCTCTCCTGCTCTAGTCTCCATTAGCATATATTAATGCAGATCTTTAGTGAATCCCAGACAATCTGCAGGAAATTTGAAATGACATTGCTAATGCCCTGTCCTTAAAAAGCAAACGTTACTGAGTATTTAAAGACACTTTTTTTTTTTTTTAACCAAACTGTTAACAGATTCAAGACTGTCTTTGTCAAACATGCAGGAGAACACATCCTGAAATGCTTGTAAATGTGTCCATCTTGACCTGCTACTCGTGGTGTCCTCCATGGACTGCGAAGTTCATGATATGCTGCTGCCACAGGGAGCTGCCAAAACTGAACAGCCTTCTTTTTGGAGGATGCTCAGCATCATTTTAGCGATAAGTTCCCTTCAGGTACCTCAGAGAGACAGCAAGAACTACAATTCTGCCCATTTAGGCACTTCTATAAGCATTTTGCAAGCCTAAAGGTCTTGCAGCACCTTATTTTTAAATGCTGGATCCTAAATACCTGGAGAACTTGAAAGGAAGAATTCCCCACCCTGATTTGTACCACACCAACGTGTGGCACAAGTCAGTTTAACAGGAGAGTTGTGTTTTCTGGATTCACCACACAGGCTTATTCCCGGTGATGAACTGGTACTTGCTGGCCCTGAAGGCAAGCAGAGATACCCCAATGGTTTAATGGTGGTCTCCTGGACAGTACAAGAACGTCAGAGCTCAGGTCCCCAGAGCATCTGCGTTATTAATGGACTTATTAGCATAGTGATTAGCATTATGTCAATAATAATCTTACCATCAAAATTATTATGATAATTATTATTAATATAGCAATGAACATAATTAGCAATGATGATTCTTAGCATTAACACGGTTATGAGCTCTTTGTGTATTCTGTGAGGAGGGGTGCTCTGGTATGCACAGTATCTTCTTATTTTATCCTCCCAGATTTTCTCCATTCTCTTCTGCTCCGCCCCGCCCCCGCGCCCCCCCGTAGCTACTGTCTTTCCTTTCTCATATTTAATCCTTCCTTTCTGATGTCCTGAATGTCACTCTTGTCCCTGACTCTTCTCCTACCCAAGGGAATTGTCAGTCTCTGGTTCCACAGGTTTTGTTCCCAGCGTGTCACGAGTGTTGGAGCTGTGTAGCCAGGGCTGGACTCGCAGCACGCGTGGGACACTCACCTTCACCCCTGGAACCAGGGTGGGAAGCCTTAGTTTGTGGTGACATAGGTTCATGTTCACTCTTGATCTCTTTCTCTAGAAGTCTTATGTGTAGAATAAGAGAAAATAGAATAAAGCAAAAATAAAGCAGAATAGTACTGTTGACCATAATTAAAAGATGAATAGAAGAAACATCACCTTATAACAATTAATATTAAGAAAATAATTTTTCTTACAAAATCTGGGCATCTTCCTGAAGTGAACAGTCAAGTTCAATGTGGTTACTGCTTTGGCTACTTAAAATTTTGGGCTATGCTGTACTGTGCGCTAGCTGGACTTTGAAAATACTAATGGGATTTGCGTTGGCTTCAAAGCATATTACAGCAGCTCATAAAGCGCCATGTGAGGGGGACAAGGTTCCTGCTGTTTTAGCGTTTACTGTTTCTGTTCTGGGATGGACTGCATATAAAATGAGGGAGAGGGGTATGGCGTCTTCAGATTGAGGCATAAGCCTTCTTTTTTAACCCCCAGACTCAATAGTTCAAAGCCCCTACCTGCCAAAGGATGAGCTATTGAGCCTGGAGCTTCTGAGATGGAGGCAGGGGAAAATTGACCCTTTTCCCCATTTGTTCAAATGCAGCTCAGAAATGACAAGCACAAATTGCATTCGCAAAACAAAAGAAACTGTCCCTTGAAAGTTTGACCTCATTCTTTCCAAGGGTCACGCTACTACCTGTGGCTGTTTCAGTTCAGGACCACTTCCCCATCACCTTCAGGCCCAGATCTAACAGAGAAGCAGAGGCTGACATGGCTTTCTCTATCACCATCAGTGCCACATGGTATCTATCACACATGCAGTTTCAGAAACACAACTGCGGATGGAAGCCGGTGGCTCGCACACCCGCATACACGCACAGCCAAATAACAGCTGCATCTGCTCCCAAAGTTACCCAAGTGCCGTCCCACCGATAGACATTCCAACAGACCACAAAGTGTATGAGGCAAGGACTCCTTTTTTAAAGTGTGTGTACTTTTATAAATATACATAAACATGCACACACACACATATATTTATGTATGGAGAGAGTGGGAGAGAGACACCATGATATATATGCAAGTACACAAACATCGCCTAGTAAAATATGACCCTGACGGTGCCACTAGGTGTTGGCAATTATGAAACTAGCTAAAGATAATATTAATAATGCTTAAACATTCTTTTTTTCCAGGTATGGTTATGTGTTCTTATGCATGGTCAGAAGAAAAAAAGAATAATGGATTCTAAAATTGGTTTATGACAGTGCCATCAGCATCATCTTTGCATTTCCCAGGTGTTTAGAGATCAGGGACCCTATCAAACCCTGGTGTTGCGTGGGTAATCCCAAAAGGGGGAAAGTGCAAAACTTCACCTTTCCCAAAGAAAATTTTGCAGAGGATGCTGCCACAACCGTGGCTGAGTCCTCCCGGCGTTGAAAAGGACAGGGAGGAAGGGAGACGTGTAACAGCAACGCCTGGCTTCAGCAGCTGTGGAAACTTGCCATGTAGTCTGTGCATCGTTTTTATAGCCCTGATCACGACATATGATAGACACCAGAAAATAGTCTCTTATCATCATTCTGCAGACAGTCTCTCTTTTAGTATGTGCCCTGGGCATGATCCTGCCAGTTTCACTGGCACAGATAGGGAAGAAAGTATGTGCTCTTCTCTGTAACCTATTTACAGGGATTTCTTCTGAACTCCCAGAATTTCCCCTGGAGTAGGACAACCCCATGCTGTTCTCAGTTAGTGTTATGAATAACGTTTTCCAACAAAAAACATGGCTGTGCTCAGCCCGAAAGATTTCTGTCACAAAATATTTGCCAAATGTCGCTCGGGATCTAATTTGGAATTTTGATTTTTGGGGCAGCCTGCTCCTAAGCTGGAGACCTTGGGAGTCCAAGGTCATCACCTCAGCATGAGCTAGCTCTTCTCTGCTTGGCATGGGGAGCAGAAAAGCCCAGGAAGCCTTGGCTATAAAGTAGGCCACAAAGCTTGGAGTTTCAGGCAGCTGTTCAACAGAACTGACTTTCCTTGCATCAATGAAAATGAGGAAAACGGCAATTTTATTGAGCAGACATAGGTTCTGGGGAGAACATTTAATCTGGGAAGTATCTTATGTCTCAGGTTTGGGAAAATAAAAAAGAGTTCTCAGAATTTCTGGTTCATAGGAAATTGTGAAACCTTTTAGGTTTTGGTTCAATTTTGATTAAAGTGAAATTCAGAAAATATTTTTTTTCACATGCCAAAAAAAAGCTACTTTACCACCAGTTCTCCTTCTGCTGCAAGCTGGGTCTAATTGGTCAAAGAGGTGGCCAAATAAAATGGATAGCTGTGCTACTAATCTCTCTCACATCAGTGAAACTTGAGGAAAGTTCACAGCATCATTGATGTTATTGTAACTAGGATTTGAAAGCAGGATGGGAAATAAATGTCATTGCCTTGTCAAAGAGATGCAAGTTGTATGTTTGCCCTCTCGATGGTAGGAAAGCAGTGGAAAGAAGGATGGGAAAAATAGAAGCACTTGAAAAATACAATGGAAAAGTAAGGCAAATAACCAAAACTGTTTTGTAGTTATACCTAAGAATTTAAATTTCCATTTACCCTATCCAGTCTTGAAATACCAGGGTAAACTTTGCAGGGGTGTTTAGGAAGACGTCACAGGAACCTCACTGTCTCTCATCTCCATAGCTCTCAGAGAAACGGAATGATGCAGTGTCTTGTAATATGCTATTCATGCCACAAATACATTTCAGGATCACGAGTGGGCAGAAGCCACCAGCAAGGCTGACCCTGACGTGGGAGGTACAGAATATAATGCTGCCACACAAGACGCTCGGATTTGGCCACTGAAGAGCAGGAGATGAAGGGTTTCTGAGCACTAAAAAGCTGTAGCACATGGTTCAGGGCTTCCTCTCTGTGCAGTTTTAGATAACCAGAACCTCTACCTTCTTCCTGTACAAGGGGAACAGGCTTACCTAGCCCTGAAAAGGAGAAGTTACCCACCTGCCAGCGGACTGGCAGACTCCAAATACACATACCCTCCTGCGCCCACATACAGCAGTTGGGTGCGGTCCCCTCAGCTGCACAAAGTGGTCAATAATGCCATTGCAAGGCCAGCGAAAACAAAGAGTTTGTCTTGAGTGACGTTTTTTGTTCTAAATAAAATGAACCTGATCAGCAGGTGCTCTGAAAGAAGTACCTTTTATATGGAAATGGATCCCGATGCGGGGGATGGAGGCACAATATTTTATGCAAAAGTAATTTAAAAAGAGACTGTTTACATAGGAATATGAGACCTCATGTCTTTCTTCTCCTACTGTATTTTAATGAAACAGCGGTTTTCTCTTTTTACTTTGTGGAATGTGGCCCAGCAGGTCAGTTGCACAAGATGTTTGCTGCTCTCATTTTTCCATTGCTTGTACCTTTGGCTTGGATTAATTCCTCTGAAAACCAACTTTACAGAGCACCGAGTCAGGTGAGCTTGCCAGAGACACTAGCCCGGCTGGTCAACGGGCTGCAGCAGTTGGCCCATGGTGGTAAACCATCTCCCCTTAAACGTGGTGCCTTGAATTACTAAATAAATTCATCGGTTTCTAAAGATAGGTGTGACAGAGCGACAGCTCTCAGGCTGGGCAGGCCAATTACTCTTGTATAAGAAACTTGGCCTTCTGGGCAATGTCAAAATTTGCCTGCAAAATGTTTGGCCAAAGATCAACAGTAATCTGGAACTGTGACTTCTTCATTTTGCCTGACCTCCCCATGGTCTTCTTTAGTATGTGGCAGCCTAATGAGGTTGAGAGCTACATTTTACTCGCATTTTAGGTTTTATCATCATTTTACCTTTAGCGTCCTTGTGGGAAGGTGGCTGAGATAGTTTTAAAAAGGGGATTGAGCAAAGAGGAAGGAGAAAGGTACCAAAACCTGTAGCCTGAAATGGTGGTTTTAAATCAGACTCCTTGTGTGAATATTGATCTTTCCTGGTGAAGATGACAGAAGGCGGCTGTGAAAACACATCCCGCCTGCCTCGCTCAGACCTGCAACTGGTGGGATGAGCATTAGCTGTGGTTGCAGACATGCCATGGGGGGGTCAGGCCCACCAGGCTTTCGAGTTGCAAGTACAAAGATCTGAAGTCCAACCAAAGGGGGAGATTTTTTATAAAGAGATCAACATGAACCGTGCTGCTGAGAGCTCTCCGCTGCTTCACACTTGCCATCTGGCACATGGGCTCCTCAGAACAATAACTGGTTTAGCACTTAGCCCAGAGGCTTCATCAGCCTGAAAAGTTGTGGTTTCCTCTGAACACTTTGTTCATTACATTACTATGGAAGACAAATTCCAGTGGAAAAAAAGAAGTATTAGTGAAATGGTTAAAGAAATGGTTCTATTGTTTCCCCTGTAAATCCCATAGCATTTCGCAAATAGTCAGTTCCATGTTTTGCTTGTAGATTTTTGTAGCTCTGGTCTCTGATTTACATGTTTTTTACATATGACCAGAAAAAAAAATTGTTTAAACCAAACAAAAAATTTATCTTTTTTGCCGCCAAAATGGCCTGCAGGACTTATGACATAATCTGCTGCTATTTAAAGCTCACTTTTTTGAAGTAGGTTCGAGAAATGATCCTGTATCTTAAAAAAAATAGAACAGCAAAATATTTATTAACAGCAATCCTTTCACATGTCATCCCAGGATCATGAAAATTATCTTTTTCCATTATGCTCTTAATAATGAACAAATCAACACATTTACGTTCAAACTGCGACATGTAACTATGGAGAAATCCAACTGCCTCAAGGGCAGAGGGCACAAAGCTCTTCAAAATCATAAAGTAAAATCCATCTTCAAACAAAATCACAGCGCAATGACCTTGGTCTGACTCTAGCTTCTGTATCTATTGGGAACCAAATCCTGGGCTAACAAAGAATGAACTTCTTACCTTGCAAATGGTCAGCAGAAGGCCTTTTCCTCACTTCTGTCCTACTGAAACCTTCTGGCAGGTAAGCAGGACAGTCTTTGTGAATCAGCCCTAAGCCTGACTTATGCACAGAGGTGAATGCTGTCCTGAAAGAGGGGAGAAAAAAAGAGGTGATTCAGCCTGAGCCTTGCTAGACTTAAATAGTGACTTTAAATTTTCAGAAGTCAGAGTGCAACTGATTAAATCTGCAGCTGTCTAGGTGGAAACAAGCGATTGGTGGATCTCAGATTTGGGACCGGATTCACCCATATGGTCTGAGTCATTCTGACAATAGAAAACAGCTGTAAAACTGTTTCCCTGGCCAGAAAAAGTTGGGTTTATGGTTGTTTTGTGTCTCCAAGCATCTGATGAATACAGTCCTTTGTCTCAAGAAGCATCCGGAAATGCAGATACTTATCTGCATTTCTCAGCTAAATAAATTGTGATAGTAGTTCTGCAGTGATAGCCCTTCATGAGCTTTTTCAGTCATTTTTGGTATTGAGTAATCGGTAAGAGAATATGTGAATACCAATTCTCTCTGTGCCAAGAGGAGGTTCTGTCTTTTATGGGCTCCATTCATTAAAAGGAAGACCCTGCTCTGGGAAACTCATGATACAGGTGTGAAACTGCAGAAGGACAATTAACAGTCAGCCTAGACAGACAGAAGAAGACAAACTGGGTGGGAAGAAAGTTTAAAAAGGAAGAGTGACTGAGCACTTGCACTCAGCTCATTTTCATGTCTTAGTAGGTTTGCAGGGGGTTGTTTGTTTTTTATCTCTGTTTCTTTGATGGACTCAGTGGGAGGACTGGGGCTTAAAGGTTTTATGAGATGAGTATTTTGAGAAGAGACTTTAAAGAATGATGGGTGGAGGCACAGTGGATTGGGTCAGGAGGGAAATTTCAGGCAGGGGGGCTCCATTGAAGAAGGCATCAGAGAAAGAGCTGGCGAAGCAGATGTGTGCAACTGGAGCCAAGTAAATGAGGCAAGGGTGAAAGGATGAGAGCAGAGCTCTTCCAGCACACTTTCTGTACTTCTACTCCCACTTCAAGCCTGAAATGCATGGAAATAGAGAGTGGGGAGGTGCTGATGGAGAAAGGGTTGCAGTGGCAAAAACTAGCTCAACTTCTTCAACTTTCAAAAAAGATGTATTTACTGTTCTGAATTGAGAGTTTAGATTAGAAATTTTGTCTGTTTCCATTTCCTTGCACTGGCAGGTGATAGTATTTTCTAATTCTTTTTATTGATTCATTTGCAAGAAGTCTGCTGTGTTTTCATGTTTGCTTGAGACTGCTTGTATGCTTGCATTCTCCAAACGCAGAGACCCTGGAGACCGAGACTGAAAGAGGTGCTTTATTGTTTGCTCTCTTGCTCAGTCTCTCTCTTTCTTCCTCTCACACATATATTCCTTCTCTTTTCCCTCACTCCCCTATCTCTGAAGGAAATATTTTCAAATGTGCACTTTCTCGGTCTTGTCTGAATACTTTTTAGATTAAAGGTCAAAAATACAATTCTTGTCATTGTGTAGATACCAAAGAGAATGGAAAAAATGGAACAGTATCTGTTCTGTGGACTATATTAAAAATAACGAAAAGCAACAGCTTTAGGACAGATTTAAAAAGTCATGCAAATGTGTAAAATCTAACAGCCTTAGGACACAGTTTGACACTTTGAGACATATTGCATACTTTTATAAAGATCCTTTAAAAGCTGGCAGGAGATAAATCACCTTTTCCAATTATTTTGAAATTATGCAAGCTAGGCATACTACACCTTTTGATCACAAGTACTTACTGAATTGTGTACTCTCGAAATATCCCCTTTCAAGGTCACGCTCAGATCTAGACCGCAATGGCTTTCAGTCCACTGGTGGTCTGAGGGCTCTCTGCCCTTCCACTGGCAGCGGTGGGAGATGGACAAGTACAACAAGGTAGGAAACTCTGATTGCTCTGGGGCTAGTAAGACTTTGCACCCATTTTAAACAACTTTGCATCAGTGAAATGGCAATGCAATGACAAAAGAGGCAAGATCAGTATTTGAAGGGTTTGGAATTCAGGTATGCCTATTTCTCTAATCCTTATGACCATAGGATCATTACAAAATTTCATCAAGTTAACTAAAGCACTAGCTATTAAATGGAGTGCAGAAGGTAAAAAAAAAAATTACACGCTCGCAAGAAAAGCCCATGTGATAAATATAAGTTTCAGGATATTCTTCAGCTGTTCCTATTGAAACTATAAGCAGTATTAGCTCTTTGCAAGTATGGGATACATATCTATTAGCCATGGGAGCAAAAAAACCCCGGTCATTTGGTTTAAGCAACACAACGGACAATGACATGCTAGCAGTAAAGAGAAAAATTTCTGTGTCCTTTAAGAAATAAGCATTGCACATACCTATATAAAGAGTAATGTATTCTCCTGCTGCTGACAGTTAGTGCAAAATCAACAGTCTCTGACTGATAGGGATACTTCTGAAAGGGTTATTCAGTCCTTAAAAGAGTACTTGTCACTTGCATAATTTTAATAGAATTAGCAGACAGTTTGATGGGATTACTTCTTCTCATGATAATCCATCTTCTCTGTAATACTGGGAATTTTTGGTGACAAATGTGGCTACTGGCTTAAACAGGTTTTTTTAAACTTCATTTTTAAAAGTCATTGTGTCATTGAGCATTGTTATTATTAGATATGGACACTTGCCAAAACCCAGAGCTGTGCAGTCCCAAATCGGGAGAAATTGGGTCTGCACAGCTTTCCATTTTGAAACTACCTCTCATTAATTAAAATTAATGATTATTCTTTCTTTTTTATTGTTAAATGTGGATTCAAGTAAGAAGTATAGAGAATAAAAGTGCCCTGAAATGTTTATAAAATGGAGATGACATTGGAAGTACAGATTAAAGGACGGGCAAGGAGAAAGCAGGTTAACTTCACACTGAGGAAAAATTAGGATAATAGGGTAGAGGATATTGGGAACAACTTTTACCTGGCAGTGCAGTAAAATGTTTGACCAAGCTGAGCACCCTGGAAGACTCCTGCCTTCCCAGGAGTCTTATAAGTAAGGGCTTAAGAAGACAGTTAGTAGGAAACAGGGACAAGCAGCCTAGATAGATAGTTTTCTAGGATCTGCCAGAGGCTTAATTTCTAAGACTTTGTGCAAGCAGATGGTGGGGAAATGCCTTCTTTGCTAACCATGGAAAAAGACCACCATGGCACAAAATTAGAACCAGTGCAATGTCTCCTGCAACGTATCTTCTGCTACTGATTTAGAGTCTGTATCTGAAGGAGAAAGGGGAAGGCAAGGACCCATCTCTGCCTCCCTCTTTTCCATCTGCTATTTTGGCTTATAGGAGTTTCTGTGAGCAGGAGTGGAGTAGCCTCCAGTGTTACGTGATGCACAGCTGAGCCAGGACAGGGAAGGATGAAAGTGACCCTAATGCTGTGTGCTCATGACTGAGACTCTGACAAATCCTTTGGAGGGATGGAGGTAACAATTGGTACAGAAGAAGGAGTCTTAGAGGACCATGAAGATATAAGATAGGGGATAAAATGGACCCCAGTGGTATCCATGAGGAGATAACACAGCTTTCTGGTACCCAGAAGTAATGTTTCCATGGGTACCTCCCTGTGGGAATACAGCATACTCTTCTTCCAGGTCTAACACCCCTGCCAAGCTGGAGGGTATAAAGTAGCAAAGTTCCTTTTGAGGACTTCTCCATTACTAGCTTATTTGACAGTCCTCATCCTTATGTCCTTTGAGGTTTAGATACAATCTTCCCTCCCAGCTCAGATCATTAAGTCCTTTCAGGGACCTAAATTCATTTGGAATGAAAAATTAATATCAACCTGGGGTCTCAGAGCTAATCTGAGGCAGGGGCAGTACCTACTACCAAAGAAAGAGATAATTTAAAACCATCTCAACATCTGAACATATGAATCTTTCTGAAGTAACTTCTCTGATTTACTAGAAGTATTTCAATTGCATGTCTGAAATTTCAGAGGTAAAAATTCTGGCACGGATGAAAATCATATTTATTATGAAAAGTTACATTAATTTGTAACTAATTTCTACATGAGCTTGTATGTGTACACACATGAATGAGTTTGGTCCTAGACCTGGGGGTAACGTGTAGTCTAAGAAAGGGTAAGTGAGAAAAGTGGTGTGAAAATATGTAAGTAGTATAGTACCCCCAAGGAATAGAAACAATCTCAATTTTTGCAGTGCTATTCTTGAAATGTGTAGCCATGAGAAAGTAGAAAATGTCCCTCGTCATAGAGACAGAATATGTCTTACACTTATTAGGTATTCCTTAGTATGATCTCCTTTTCTGTAGAGACCGTCAAAACATGCAGAGAGAAAAAAAGTAAAAACTGGATGCTGAACACTGTGACAGGTTAGATTCTGTTGAAAGTGTAGTGAAAAATGAAGAGAGCAAGGACACTGAAGGATTCCAGTTTTTATTATCTCGCATGGACTAATGCACATTTCAGTTGTATGTGGTGCGTAGCATATAAATGAGATGTATTTGCAACACAGAGCAAAATGTAAGAAAAGCAAGAAGACTCTGAACAGAGGAAATGTGGGGAAGGCTTATCTGTACAGCATCCTCACTGCAGTGTTTCTAAAGGCAGGAATCTGTACAATTAGAAATCAACTTTGGTGAACCGAAACACAAATTCCCCAGGAGAACTGCTGGAAGTCTGAACACTTTTAAGGTCTGTATAGCACTTAAGCATTTTTATACAGGCCTTTTCTCTGGATGCTGTGGAGTGTAACACCCTGGATCCCTAGGAGAAGCTGTGCTGGCAGACTCAGGGGGCTAAAGCAGACTGATGCCATCAAAATCAGAGAAGACTCCCATCAGTCCTTCTCTTAATGCAGCTCTACTTGCAAGCCTTGGGACAAGGTGCTGTGAGGCTCTGGGCATAGCAAGAGGAAAAATTTTGAAACCAACCAAAATAGGAATGAAAAAAAAAAACCAAAACAAAACAAAAAAAGGAGGAATAAACTGGCGAGTGATCCCATGTAAACATAATGCAGTACAGAGTAGGAGCAAATGATTCAATGAATGGGAATAGGACACGGCTGGTTTGGCGAGTTCGTGCAAATATCACAGAAAATACAAACAATGCTCATGGTTCATGTCTCTTTAGCTCTCATCGTTTCTGAATGTGTATGGACCTCCAGTAGGCAATCTTATGGACTGTGTGTAGGGAAAAGGCAGCCTGTAATGCGAGTTAAGCGGTTGCAGAAATTCACGCCAACACTCCTCCTAAGAGCATTAGCTGTTTGGCATCATGACCCTGTAGACAGGAGAAGAGCTTCTGAGTGATGTGTCTGCAAGATGAAAGGCACTTGTTTCTGGAAAGCTGATATTTCAAATTGGGAAGAAGTTACATCATTTAAGTGCAATAATTTTGATTTTTTGTTTGTCCATATGTGTCTGAGTCAAAGAAGGGACCTGTGGATGAGGGTCAGCATGTTCTCCCCTCTGATTACCAGTTAATACGAGTTCATTTATTTGCAACCCTGTTTTCAATTAATTTGGCCAACCATATGGGGGTTTTTTTAGTAGGTTTGAGTTCTTGATGAGTTTGATTCACAACATAGTTATTTGTGTCACCTTGTTAGAGCACAACCTTCTCCAGGGCTTGACTCTTCTTTTTGTAGCCCATGGTGTGGAAGAAAAGTCTGCAAGGTTAACTCACAGATTCTGAGATATTCTATTTTTTTCCTTCAGCTACTTTTGAAACTTCGTTTTACATCTGAATGGCTTGGTTTTTAAACAAATTCTCTCTCCAATAGTTGTGTGTTGTTGTAAATGTAACAACAAACATCAGTGAACACCATAGCTCTCCTTCAACAGGTGATTAAGTCTTTGAAGCAAACTATTGCTGCTTATCTTTGTTCCTATAGCTTTTAAAATACTGTCTTATTTGAATTTGCATTTGTTTGAACTAAATTTGATATTGAAAAGATCCAGATATTTAACTGCAATTAAATGCTTATTCAGGATGCCTATCTATTGCTTATTTTACTAGCTATTAGGTTGTAGATAACTGCAGCTGAACATTTCTTTTCTAGTTTACAGTATTTAGTACATGAGTAATTTTTCCAACATACATGCATAAGAGAGTAAATGAATATAGGAACAATCTTTCCTGTGGCTAAATTTTTGTGTGGTAAATATATCCTCATGTTAAGGACTTTATAGAATACATAAGGCACAGAACATGGTACGTATTACTTGCTCTTGGGTGGTCTAGTAGATCATTTTTACGGCTCAAAGCCCCTTGCCATTGAGTGAAGATACAATATAGTATTCTTCCATGACTATTTACATTCCCTTTTTTGTAGCAACTTCAAATGCATACATTAGGCATTTCTTCCTTCTTGTCTTTTTTGATCTCCTTGAAGACAAATTTTACTATGGTGTCAACATATAATACAGTCCACTCATTCATTAGACACAGATCTTATTTACAGAAGTCCTATTTATTGTAGTGGGAAAAAGAGCATATTCCTGAAGAAAAAAAAAGAAAGAGAAAAAAACATGAATAGCAAGCTTTAAAAAAATAAATCATTAGCTCTTTTATCTCACCAATGCCTTTGTACAGCTGGGGAAATGATCAAGAAGATACTGTAGAAGAGAAAATCTGAGAAGTCCTGCAAAATTCAACATTATTATTTTAGGCCTTTCTGAGCAGGCAAGTTCTACAGTCCTTTTGAAGCTCAATTATAATTGAGCAGGAAGAGGCAAAGGAGAAAGATTTTAAATCCTCATTGGAAATGGAAGTTACAGAGGGACTGGATGTAGAGTGAAGATAACAAGACCTTTTTGTCACTGATCTAGCCAGGGAAGATGCTGCATACAATTCTTAAATGAGTACTTAGTTCAACCATATTTTAGATAAAGTCCTCCTCAATTTCTCATTTTGTAAAACCAGTCTGGATTTTCATGGGGGGGAAAAACCCAGTTATTCAAAACCAAATTAAAAGAACCTAAGAAACTGTAACACTCTTTGCAATGGTCCTTAGATGCTTCCACATACAAAGAGACATTCCTTTGAGGATCTCAGAGCACTGTAGCCATGAATCAAACTTCACAATGACTATGCAAAACACTTTAGACTATTTCTAGAACAATCAGAATGATTTGCAGTCAGAAAATGCTGATTTGTCAAAATAAGAATGGGTTTTGTAAAGATTTGTCTTGAAAAGGTTGAGTGTGTTGGGTTGATAAGGTTGAAGTGCATGTTTTGACTTTTGCAGCTGTCAGATCATATTATATGCCCATACAGGAATGACGGAAGTCCAACTGAGGATCATACAATTGTTTTGACCCTAATGAAAGCAGACACTCCGTTTTTTAAAAGTTTATTTTGAGGTTTTGATAATGAAAACCCTCAGAAATTTAGGTTTGCAGGAACTTAGAGCTATTAACATTTTGTTACATTTCAAGATGAAAAGGAAGTGCAAGGTTTTAGACTTTCAGGTACTGAAAGATCTGAGATTTTAGCAAAGGTAATTATGGTACTAGGTTTTCAGAATTTTGACTCTGATTCTCTAAATGCCATTGCCTATGTTAAAATTTAAATACATAATTACACAATATGCAGTGGACAAACTCATTATCTTAATTATATATTTATTTGCAGAACTGGAGTTTTACAGAAGTTCAAAAACCTGTCCATCTGAAAGAAAATCAGTATTTTCTGGCATGATTTTGCATTTGTATATAAACCATACATCCACCATGTCAACCACTACCCACAAGCTTAGGCACACAGAAACCTGAACACACAGACACTGGGGGTAAAGCAGATAAAGCAGATATACAAACACCATTCCTCAGTGAAACTGGCTATTTTAGATCTGTCAAACAGATTTAAAATATTCAGGGAAATATTTGATATGTAATTACTGAAAACTGGCCGGTATGGATAATAGTGTATTTAATACCAATCAGTGCTAAACTGTAAAATGTCATATTTAAAAATCACATTCAAAATGAAACCAAGTGAAAGTATTTGTAAATAATATGTACAGTTTCCAAACTATTCTGGGAATTAGCAATACTAGCAATGTACTTTTTTGTATACATATCTAAAAGCAGTAGGATATGGTCTTTTACTTCAAAGAGAGCCCCTGCATATCGAAAATCAAACAAAAGTTTGTTCTGTAGCCAGGTCGAGGTTTGGGGAGAGAGTGGACAGTAACTACAGGACGTTCATAATAGTAAAGATGGTTCCATATAAAGCAGGAAATAACTCTGACCAGACATTTGAGAATGTATTAAAAAAGGATGTTAGTGGCGCAGGTAAGGATAAGGGGGTAAGAAAAGGCAGGTAAAGTCAAAAAGAGAGAGGAAACCATCATCACAATTTACATGGACTGTAAGGCAGCTTAATCTGCAACACAAAGTGGAAAAATCACTAATCTACAAGATCAGCAAGTATGGTGAAAGAAAAAAGTAGTTGCACAGATACAAAATAAGCTTAAACATCAAAGGCAGGGGGTAGTTTTGAACTTCAGAAAGAGGAATGCAACTAACGGACCTCTACAAGGGTAATCGTTAAGGATGAGTCTGTTCAGTTTTTCTATCAGTGACCGCGAAGAGGTAACGCAACTCGCTGACCGAGTAGGAGCTAGAGTGAACGACCAGTTATCAAGTGAAAATCGACTTAGACTAGAAACTATGTGGTTTAGAGTAGAGCTTGGACTATTAGCAACAGAAATGAAATACACGCATCAAGCAGATGTGCAATAGAAAACACTAATAAAGAGAAGGATCTCAATGAAGTAGTCTAGAATAGAAATTTGGTTTATTAGATTCTAAAGTTAAATAACTGAGAAAATTACCATAAATACAAGTTACAATAATATTTGCCAGAACACAAATATTACTGAATATTCAAACGAATATTTGAATGCGTGTTACAAATATTTTTATGTAAATATATCCACACTAGAAAAGCAGTCCAACTGTAAAGGTGACTATCAGCCAGCCCAAAACTTAAAGGAGAGTTAAGAAGCTTTCATTTCCCTGTTAGCAGGATAGAGATTGGATGTGGTACTGTGTACATTCAAGGCAGATGTAAGGACCCCAAAACAGGAAGTGTCAGAATTTTTTTCTTGCACAAATGCATTGGGTTAGCATTATAATAGATGAACTAATCAATTAGATGACCTCACAGTTTTGGGTTTTTTTTTTTTGCTCTTCCTCATCAACATTTTCTTGTTCTACATTTTGTGAAACAAATTTAAATGCAAATTTTTTACAAATTTTCAAAAACTGAAGGTGAAATTGTACTAGCCATGCTTTTAGCTTTTAGATAGTTTGTAAAACCAGCATATTTTGATGCTGATAATAAAACATCTTTCTTTTATTAATCTGAATTTGTATACACAAATGTAACATATGTAATTCACATTATGTAATTACTGCATAAGATAATAGAAATTTTCTTATCCTGGAAGCTTCTAAATCATGACGAAAGTTTCAGTACTGCAAACTGCTCGTGGCTAAAGTATTTTCTTTTCAAACACATAAGCTGAAAATTGTTTCACTCTTTGACCTGTGAGCCAAGTTCCCCAAAGCCTGATGCAAATTAAAATGGCTGAGTTATAAATATCTCTGAAACTAGGTTTATAATGGAAACACAACCAGATCCTTCACTACAGCAGTACTCATGGGGGCTGTTAGGGCAGTTTATAAAGCTATCAGCGCCAAACTATAAGTTAATGAGGAGGAGCAATTGGCTGTAATAAAGCACCCCTAAACAAGAAGAGAGCATTAAAAAACGCAGGAGCTGAAAAATTTGTAGTTGACTTTCCATTAGCTATGTCCCTGTATACAGCTTCTTTGTTCCTCGTTCTGCTTCAGGAAAACATTGCCTTAGCTTCTTCTGTTTTCATGTGCTGAATTCAGTAAGCACATTTTCGCAGGGCTGAGGAAGGGATGTGTGTGAAACCTAAAGCGAGAAGCCAGCTGTCAAAAAACAATTTACTATTCTCATTTAATCTCAGCCTTCCCTTTTTTCTCCTTATTGTTACATGACTGGGAATGCACCATAGGATGACAGCAAGATAAAATTAGAAATGGCTCCATTTGACTTTTGTGCCTTTTCACATCAATCTACTCCTGCAAGTTTTATCGTTAACATTTGAACATGGCACAGAGTACACGTGTCTACGGCAGACAATCAGTGCTTGAGAAAAGAATGCGTAAAGACATGGCTTAGTTAATGTTAGGGTACAGGGGCAATGTGGACGAGGGAGACAAATGCCATTATTCCAGTCATACAAATATTTCACTAAGTAAATTTAGTGCATCCTCTGACTGTCATTATAAAGCCAGCGTTCACTGTAGAAGAGATAACAGAAATATTCTTCTCAGTTGAGAGACGACTGCTGGCAGCTCAGACTGATCAGCTTTTTTCTTTTTCAGCCAGAAGTCACTGCACTCTGATTTGGAAAAGATGTTTTAAAGATTGAGATTGAGTGAAACTCATTGGTAAACAATGGTGCTGAAGGTAGATATGTGCACCTTTGAACTCACTTTGATTATTTTACACTGGGACATATGTGCTGCAGGAAGTGTTAAATACATCCCATGTCTTGGCTTGAGACATATGCACAAGAACAAAGCAAATGACAAAGTAACCTCCTCTATAATTTTTTTTTTCCCTTCTTGTTGACTATGTGCATTCTCTTTTCTGAACTGCATACATATACTTCTTAGTGAGAGTCATAAAGAGATAATTTGGACAAGATGTATGCTTCATAAAAAGAAGCGTATAGTTTCATGTGTCTGGCTTAAATTAGTGAGTGGTTTAAGAATGTGAAATAATTCACTGTGTGTAACTTCAACCCCTCCCAAATACTATTGTTTGAAATGTAGTAGCATAAAGAACCTTCTTAAAATTAGACCTCCCTTTGGGATCCCCTAAGCCTGTGTTTTCTACCTGCCGCCTTCACTTGCAGGATTGCTGCCACCTTGGTTTTCTGTCTCCACGTAGCCTTCCGTGACAGTGAACTGCGATAGGCAACGGGTAAAGCTCGTGTGAGGATGGCTATGCCATTTCACAGTTTTGCTCTAGACTGCAACAAAAGCACAAGCCTTCTGCGTGCGGGAACTGAAAACCCCTTTAACAAAATGGGGTTGTGCTGAAGTCTGTTTTCAGCAGTCTGGGCCAAGATACGGTTTGTTATGGCCTCCTTTCCTATGCACAGGGAGTGAAAAGTGAAAATACAGAAATCAAGCCATCTACGTTTCTCATTTTTGTTTGATCAGATCCCACTCTGGTCCTCAGCTAAGAATGTGACAGCAGTTTTTAACCATAAAAATATGGACAACAGGTTAGCTTCAGCAGTGCTGTTGAGTTAGGTGCCTGCTACATGCCCACGTGGGACAGCACTTATGGGAAACCCACTAAATTGGTCTTTCCTCTGTGTGCCTGCTCCTGTTATACAGTGCGCTGGAGGACTTGCTGATGCAGACAGAGATTGCTCTGCACCCATGACTGCAAACGTGGACCTTCGCCTTCTCCAGGAGGAGGCATCCCTGGCTGGCAGGGGACATGCCCAAGGTTCACCTTCTTCAGCTTCTTAAGGCCCCATTCGAGGTTAGCGGCCACAATCTGCTGAGGGATTAAAGCACCAGTCTGGAGGAGTGTGAAAGGCTGGAGGGAGGGGATGGGACATGCCTGCTGTCCTCAGAGGAAGGGACACTCTCCCAGCGTGTCTCCTGTCTCACCACTGCTGTTAACAAGGATGCTTATACAGCAAGAGAGAGGTTTCCTTGCAGTCCTGCTGCGAGCTGGGCATGGTATGGCTCTACTGGCAAAAATGGTTATATGCCACTGATACATAAAGTGCTGTAGTGGCTACAGCATGCAGAACTCTTTAAGATAAGGCATCTGACTTAATTCAAGCATCATTTTTATCCTGCTGTGTCTATAGGAAGTCTAAAAGAACAAGACGCAAGACCATTAGATGTTGTTACAGATTCTTTTGATTTTCAATCCTACAATTATTTGTATAATGTTGAGGAGAGAGGAGAAATAATCCTTCAGCATGTCTGCTGGGCTCTTCAGACACAGTGTGTTCATAGACTTACTCTATATACTTCATATGCTGCATAACTGTAGTGGAAGGGAAAAAAAAGAGAAAATTGCACATTTAAACTAAATTCAGAATCTCTAGTATGTCAGGTCACAGAAGGCATGTACACATATAAATAGGACTGCTGCTTTGGAAACCAAGCAGCTCTGAAGTGCATCTACATGTTAGCTCTTGACTCCATGCAGCTCCATTAGGTAATGTTTTAGATATAAAGCCACTTAATGACGAACGTTCATAAATGAAAAATGCACATTCCCCATAAAATCCTTCTCAAACAACGGCGTCCACCTATTTTTAGCACACACACACACACACAAAATAATCACATTAATCTATATTGTTGTGAAATTCCTGATATGCCCTTGAGAGTCCTTTCTAGGATGTTAAATAACCAGTCTTATAAGGCAACCTTCTTATTTTGTAGGTTCCTAATTTTATAATAGGTAGTTAAAAAGTAGAGAAGCAACAAATGCAGAATGGCTTAGGTTCGAGGCGCTTTAATAACAGCATAAAATTTCTTCATCTGGAGCTATATGACTAGCTGTTAAGAGTTCTTAATTCCCTTAAGGAAATTAAAGTGTTGGATTGACAAAGATATGCCGATTACAGAGCCAAAATTTCTGCAGTGACAGACCAGGCAGAAGGTATTCTCAGTAAGGGACCACTGTTATTAAATACACTGTCACAGAAAATTAGGCCAAAAGCAGATCACACTTAAAGAGACTGCACAGCAAGACACACCCTTTTAAATTAGACTGTCCTCCAGAGTTTGTTCTGTGCTGGAGTTTAATTTAATTCAACGCAAGTCTTGCTGTAGTCAACCTTTTGGCTTCTACCATCTTTTCTCCCATGTTTTGTATCTGACGGCGACTATTTTTAAAGTTAATTAGCTTATCCGAAATAAAGCAGAGAAAGATGCAAATCCCAAACTAACATTTAAAAGCACTATCATACGAAATAAACTATACAGTGGTAGTTGTTAATTTTCTTCTGTAGTGACTGCTTTTCTAAGAAAAAGAAAAGAATTAGCAAGAAAATTATTTTGAAGTCTTTATTTACATAAGTCCCTTAAAATGAATTTATTTCCCTCTTGAAATGAAGTAGTAAATATGGAAACGAACTGTTAGATAATGAGAAAGGAGGCAACTAAAGGGCAGTGGAAACATGACTGCTAAGCAGAATGACTTTGCAAAGACCAAATCTTTACCAACAAATGGGTATCTGCTGTCAGTATTTCACTTGGCCGCAATCCTGTAAGCTGCCTGCTCCAGAGGAGCAATCTTTCTGCTCATTAAATATAAAGAGAATCTTCTAGACAAGAAGCTCTGATTACTTAAGAAATATCTGAAGAGAAGCTATGGATACCGTGTTACATGATCTGCTTAATAGGACCTGGTAAACATTAGGAAATATACTGTATGGTTGGTTATCATCAATTCATCATTCCAGTACTACACTTTAGCCAGTGCTGGTGACCTCTGTGCTAGGCACTGCACAACCAACCTGAAACAGCCGGTTCTTGTCACCGAGATTTATAATCTCAACTAACAAAATACGGTGAGACCAGGAGAAAAAAACATAGATGAAGAGCTAACTAACTTCAGCTCAAAAGGAAAATGACACATCCCAAACCTCAGCAAAGAGCTGATTCATTGCCCACGCCCTCTTGGGAATTCTGTTTTTATGTATCTACCTTTCCTATGGGTACAACACAAATAAACCCTTGCCAAAATGTAGACTTCCTGCCATTTACATGCCAAACATGAAAGCAGTAGAGTTAGGCCAAGTGTCTTGTATGTAAGCAGAAGAGAAACCTGATTGGAGAATCTGCAGGGTCAAGAAGAACCACACAGAAAATGGTTCCAGAATACCATAATGAACATTTATTTTTGGTTTCAGAATCTCTGCCCCATCAGATTGCCTCCTATAGCCAATGTAACTTGCCTGCGAATAGGGGAAACATCTGACAACGTTCTTCTTAAGAAAGCTGGAAAGCAACAGTCTAGTTGAAACAGCTGTGAAATAAAAGTAGCAATTTCAAAACTTTAGTCAACAAGTTGTCCATGGTTTGTCATGAAGCATATGTCAAGGCAGGTTCTATGCAGACCGGTCCTGCATCTGATACTGAAGAATGTTTTCATTTACTGTTTGTATAACAAAATACATTCTTAAACTTTCAGACAACACAAAAGGGAGTAAAAACTTCAGAGTATAGGATTAGGAATCAAAGAGTTCCTGTCAAATTATATAAATAGTCTGAAATACATTTCAGTAGAGATGAGTGATAAGTATTCCACTTAAATAGGCGTAATCAACTCCACACATGTGGTGGGCAGTAACTCTGCAAAAAAGAACCTGATCGATTGCAAACGTAACATGAGTAACATAACCAATACTTACAGTTGGAATTAAACAAGTTTCATGCTGAAGTGCATAAATACGAGTGCCATATATACAAAATACAAAGTAGTCCTTCCACTTTACTCCTCTCCGATGTAAGCCGTGCCCAGTTTCAGACGTTGCATCCTAGAGAAAATATGAAACCAACACAGAGAGCAAGGAAGAAATTATCAGGGATTTAGAAACATGGTCTATATGAAAATACAGACTTGGCTTTTCTTAGAGAGGACTGAGAGACACGCAATGGCTATCTTCAAGTATGTAGAAAAGAATCTGTTTTTCACATCCTTCGTCAGCAGAACAAAAAATAACAAGCTTAAACTGGGTGATGGAAAGTGTGGTTAGCCATCAGGAAAAAGCGTTCTTACTCTAGAGACTGCACCATTCCTTTTACAATCAAGTAGATGTTACAGGCCTGAATCTAGGGCTCGCTCTAGGCTGTTCGGGCGCAGGGAAGATGCTGGTCCTTTGCAGTACAGTCTGCTTCTTCTGCCAAGGGTTGCGTCCCCGGGGCCAACCTTGCACCCATCGCCTGCCTGCCAGCCAACCCAGCTCCTGTGCGCCCAGCCTGGAAAGAGGAAAAGTGAAAAATTCTGCTGCACGTAGGCAGGGAAGTGCCTTGAAAGCCTTCATCTCCTGCGGGGTTGGGTAGAATTATCCTCCATTTCATCTGCGACCTCGGTAACTGTAGATGATGTTCTTTATTGCTCCTTAATGCGTAGCAGGTTTTTCTTTCATGTCACCGCACAGGCTTTGCGAGTTTGACTGGACAAAAATCCCTATCAGTTGCGTTGCTCTACTCTGTGCGACTTCTGTGCCTGAGACTCGCTGTACTGCAATTTTTCTGCACATTGGAATATGCTGGATACTGCTGGGCTGCTTTAGAGCAACATTTTTGTAACTTGAGACTATTTTTGGAAAGCTGGAAAAATGTCCGGGGAATACGGTTCACTTGCATTCACAGGCAGGCTGTTTGCATATGTTTATTAATCAGTTTAAAAATCACAAAAGCAACAGCAACAAAACACTTGTATCTTGTCAACTTCACCTGGCATTCGCAGAGAAAAGCCCAGATATGCTAGGAAATATCCGGCCAAGTGGCAAGCTTGTGTGTCTTACTAAGCAGCAAACATACAACTTCCTTCAAATGCTTAAGATTTTCCATTGATTGGCTGGCAAATATCTGTACTATTCTCATTTCAAAACACCAAATGGCTCACACCAGGAAAAGTATAGATTAGCTAAAAATGTTCTCAATTTTTGGAAAATACACCCTTTTAAATCAACATTTTGATTAGAAAAGAAACAAAATATGAAGATATGACCTCTTTTTGTGGTAAATCAAAACCAAGGAAAATAATTTAAGTTTGTTTGGGTTTTTTTAAAACAGAAAATGAAGAACACTTCCGCAGTCAGCAGTTGACTTTGGGACACCGAGGACCTGACTTCTAAAAGGATTCTTTTATATATTTTTTTCATATCTGTATAATTTGGAAGAATAATTAACATCTGGCCTATGTTTGGAGAAAAAAAAAGCAGACAGTCCAAAAAAAAAAGTGGAGTTGTGATCTTAAGTACATACGAATCCAAATTCAGCATAGCACACCTGGAATAATTGGCCTGTATACAATAAAGGTATGATTCAGCTCCCTTAAATTTGTATATTTAAAATCTTGCTGTCTGCATCTAAGATGAACTCTTTCTAGACTCATTCTAATCAGTGGAAGGAACGGACACATATGGAGAGAATTTTATCTGTCCTATGTTAGACTCCTACCTTCAAAACGAATACTTTTTTTTCATTATGTTTGTGCCTGTTTCTTCCATTGGGTATAAGAGGAGTCTAGGCAACTACATGGATCTTGGTATCTACACTGCAGAAATCTGAAGTGTTGAAGATGAAAACCAGCCAGGACAGTACAAGTGTTAAAACCAATAGAATCATAGAACCATAGAATCATAGAATTTTTTAGGTTGGAAAAGACCTTTAAGATCATCGAGTCCAACCGTTAACGTAGCACTGCCAAGCCCACTAGTAAATCCTGTCCCTAAGCACCACATCTACACCTCTTTTAAATACCTCCAGGGATGGGGACTCAACTCCTTCCCTGGG
>NW_009615583.1:96108-97379 GCF_000690535.1 Cariama cristata
CCTCAGCCGCTCCCCATCAGACTTGTGCTCCAGACCCTTCACCACCTTCGTTGCCCTTCTCTGCACATGCTCCAGCCCCTCAAGGGCTTTCTTGTCGTGAGGGGCCCAAAACTGAACACAGGATTCGAGTTGTGGCCTCAGCAGTCCAATCAGTTCCCTAGTGCTGCTGCTCACACTATTTCTGGTAGAAGCCAGGATGCCATTGGCCTTCTTGGCCACCTGGGCACACTGCCGGCTCATGTTCAGCCGGCTGTTGACCAACACCCCCAGGTCTTTCTCCTCTGGGCAGCTTTCCAGCCATTTGTCCCCAAGCCTGTAGTGTTGCATGGGGTTGTTGTGAACCAAGGGCAGGACCCGTCACTAAGCCTTGTTGAACCTCATACAATTGGCCTTGGCCCATCAACCCAGCCTGTCCAGATCCCTCTGCAGAGCCTTCCTATCCTCCAGCAGATCAACACTCCCGCCCAACTTGGTGTCATCTGCAAACTGACTGAGGGTGCATTCCATCCTCTTGTCCAGATCATCGATAAAGACATTAAACAGAACTGGCCCCAGTACTGAGCCCTGGGGAACCCCACTTGTGACCAGCCACCAAGGATTTAACTCCATTCACCACCACTCTCTGGGCTTGGCCATCCAACTAGTTTTTTAACCAGTGAACAGTGCACCCATCCAAGCCATGAGGAGCCAGTTAACTTCCTTTGTGCAAGTCTTTCCTTACTCTTGCTCTGCCAAGATACCAACAAAAAATGTTCATACTGCCCAATGGGCCAAACACATCTCTAGAGTAGGTGGTCTACGGCAATTCCAGTGCTCCACTGTGCTTTATCTTAGTAACTACCTGTTTTTCTTGTTTTGTTGGTGAACTCTACATGCCTATTGTACCTTATGGACCACAAAATCACAGAATCACGGAATTACAGGATGGTTGAGTTTGAAAGGGACCTCTGGGGGTCATCTGATCCAAGCCCCTGCTCAAGCAGGGACACTTAGAACTGGTTTCCTGGGACCATGTCCAGATGGCTTTTAAATACCTCCAAGGATGGAGATTTCACACCCTCTCTGGACAACCTCTGCTAGTGCTTGGTCACCCTCACAGTGAAAAAATATTTCCTGATGTTCAGATGGACCCTCCTGTGTTTCAGTGCGTGCCCACTGCCTCCTGTCCTGGCACTGGGCACCACTGAAAAAAGCCTGACTCTTCCTGCTTTATACCCTCCCTTCAGGTATTTGTACACATTTATAAGATCACCCCTGAGCCTTCTCCTCTC
>NW_009615584.1:0-51072 GCF_000690535.1 Cariama cristata
TTGGTAGTATTAGTTTTAATATTATTTATTCCCTTTTTACTGTTATTGTTTTATTAAAGTTTGTTTTAAGTTCCAACTCATCGGTCTCTCTCACTTTTCTCTTCTCCTTCCCCTTCTGGGAAAGGACAGGGTTAACAGAGAGCATCTGCCACCCCCTTTAAGCGCAGGCCCAGCCTTAAATGGTGACATAATTATGTTTTATCACCAAAGCTCTCCTTCTTAGACACTCAAAATACTAAGAAGAAAGAACAAATTACAGGAGTCACCTGTTTCATATAAAGAATGGGCTTACTTGTAAGCCTTACTGGTTTCTGACAAAAAATCTGTCAGTGCGCTAGCCTCCCAATTAATTGTTATCAGCACAGTGCAAAAGAGCTACACCAAACTCAAGGGTCTGGGCTACTGCACAGAGCAGGCAGCATAAGGCCAGGATAAAGGAAACCTGGGTTTGGGTTTCCTCGTGTTGCCCCTTATGTTCCCCAGCTCTGCTGGCACAGTGGTTGGCAGCTGCAAACTGAGCAGTTTTAAGGAACATAAACAGAATGCCTAGTTACAGTCCAAGGACTGGGTTAAAATGCTGATGTCAATCATTAAAGAAAAAAAACCACAGCAAAGCAACTTCTGAAAAAAATACATTTTCATAGGCATTGTTTTGCAGTATACATATGGAGTCTGAGGCCAGTTTTGTCACTCTGTTATAATGGATGCAATTTTTCTGATTTCACAACAATGGTTCCATTTGAATATGTGTCCCAGTGAAAGCAGCACAGCAGAAGCCAAAGAGAATGAATACCAAATAAGATATGAACTGGAAATTTCTAAAAAATTTTAATTAGACTTGATGAAAAGCACTTTTATTAATAAAGCTTTGCTGCTACACATTGTAGGTTTATATGTATTTTAAGCTTCCCAATAGTCACTTATTTACAGAAATATTAACCTTGCTGCAATATCCAAGTTCCCTTGGCAGGGACTGTGAAACCACCAGGACAGATGTTACACAGAAAGAGAAAATATGGTCTATGACAGGGGTATCTTACAGATTAAGTAAAAGATAAAGATAACATAAGGTCATAGAATAAATGGGAGAGCACAAGGAAATAGGAAAAGTAAAGCTGATCAGCCTGACTGTGATCTGTGGTCAAATTTTGCATAAACAACACAGAGAACCAAAAAATGAATTCAGAGGTTGATAACAGTGCAACTTTGTGAAGATTTGAGGGGAGATCCTCATAAGCAGAATGGAATATGAAAGACATAAACACCTCTTTAAATTTAACAAGGTGTTGACATCATGATGGGCCAGACCTGGAGTTTGGGGTGAAAGAGAAGATTGGCAGGGTAGACAGGACTGAAAAGATTTTTAAAAGAAAAGATAGAGGTTACATTTCATGAAACAGAGCAAACAGTTAGTAAAAGAATAGATGAAGAGGTGTGTCTCTGTCAAAGAACCCAGCAACATAAATGAACTTTACAATAGCATTTCAGGTGAATAGGAACCAAATATGACCACATTTATTTCAGAATATAGTTAAAGAAACCTCCAAACAAAAGGATGAACATCACAGCCAGAAATATAAAAGAACAAATTAAAGAAATGTGTGTAAACTTGCCCTTTTCATTCATTAGCAACAAATATGGTTTTACAATATCCCTGATACATATTTTAAGTGATTGAGATAATACAACAGTAAGGAGACTTGTGCTTAATAGAGGAAATGAATTAATAAAACAATGGTTTGGATCCTGTGGGATCACTGTCTATCATTTCTACCAAAACCTCTAAGTATGTTGGCTGGTTTCAGCCAAAGTTGAAAGAATTTTCAATGATAAGTTCCTACAAGTTTTATGAAAGACTAACAAAAAGGCAGAAGGGAGAGTCTCGAATTAGTGTCCCAGAAAACACTTAGAGAAAACACAAACACTATATAAATTGTTTGGGAGCAGTCAGCTGACCATGTAACTTACTGTATATAACAAATACACTGACTGGACAACCAACACATAGGTAGCTTGCTAGTCACAAGATCTCCTCTGAGTTCCTACAAGAGAAAAGGTGGAGAACAGCAATGGGACTTACTGAAGTATTACGGGACAAAGAAAGCAAATCCATAAAGAAGAAAGCCTCATTAAAACACTGCTTAGGGAACAAGATTTTTAGTGTCTTAAGCTGAAACAACTCAGAATTTGAAAAGATAAACTTATACCTGAGGAGTCATACCCTGACACTGTTGAAAGCATCACAGTGTGTCACTCCAGTTATACTATAGTTCAGAGGCTTACTAAAAATTATTTTAAATATTTTTAAGTGTTGTAATTGCAGTGCCATAAAGTCATTCCTCCACTCATACTGTTATAAGACTGAAGTTAATTGATCATATATGGTAAATATTGACAATTTTTGAGCAAAAATAACAGGATCCCTACATATATACAGACATATGTAGATGGCAGTTAGTAACTGGGTTCATGTGTGCATGGGGTAGCCTCCATATCCAAAATGAATATTGCTTCTTGTCCCCAGCTTACCAAGACTGCTGCCAGGGTCCCCAGGCTCCTGGGGGCTGCTCCACTTCCCTCTCCCTTTATTCATGAACCCTTGATGTTTGGACAACAGGATCAAAGTGAGGTGGGAAATGTCACAGAGGAGATTGGTATACCTTTCTGGTTCCACTAATCAGATATTACCAATCTTGCTGATGATAGCTAAGACCAAAATAAAAGCTAGATAACTTTCTCAGTCTGAGGACACCTCTTCAGAAAAGTGAAAACTTTTTTTCCTCATTTAAGGAAAGCAGTGTGAATTGGAATGTAGATAAGAAAATCTACTAAGCAACAAAGTTATTTTGACACAGCTACTTCTCAGAGTGAAATGGCATGTTAAATTCTATATGAAACTGAAGATAGTAAGGAGAGTGAAGAATGGAATATAGCAGTTTTCTTCTGAATTTGATAACTTGAAAGGAATTTCAAGTTACAGGTCAGACTTCAGAAGAGCAAGATGAGAACTGCAAGTCATAGATCTTAAGACGGTACAAATCTGCCTACTGAAAGCATCTTAAAGCTGATTTGGTCCAAGTCAAAGAGTGTTTCTGAGATTCTAAAGTGATATCTTGGCAATAGTTGTTAATGTCATGCCAATCTTAAGAGTAACACACATTGAGCATCTTTGATTTATGTTCTGTTTTCCAGAAGTAGGACCAAATGCACCAAAGAAAAAAAGTCACACCAACTCAGAGGACCTGATCCTATCCAGCTCCATTACAACAGTCCCACCTATGGAGCTATTTGACAGGAAAACCAGAGAGAATACATATTACCTTACAAAGTAGACTTCTTCATATTCTTTGCCTGGAAATAGTTACAAGCACCCGCTCCTTTTTTATACTGTTTGAAAATGCAGTTGTTATTAAAAATATATAGTCCTCATCATATTCCAGTCTAGAGCTTTCAATTACAATGGGAATGATACTCCTTTATGCTACGTTTTCCTAATGATTATCCTTAGCTATGCTGATTTGGTGAAGTAAATGTATGATTTCAGTCCTCCTTATGAAATTTAGTATTTTACAATTGTTTTATTCTTTTTTTAGACCTGAGGAAGAGGTTAGTAGTGAAGTAGACACCAGTCTGACAGCTGCTCTTTCAGCATCAGTATCAGAGCAGACTTTTTATACCTGCTATCCCTACTGTCATTTTCTTCTGGTGTTCTTACACCAGAAAGATTTCCATTCCTACCAGCCTGACTGTTGCTGTCACTTCTTTCATCAAGTTGCAGTAATTTTGACTTTTAAATAACCCAAAATCATCCAAAACTTTGAGGTCATCCTCAATTTCAGTGGGGAGTTGAACTTGGTGATGTCTAGGTGTCCCTTCTAACATATTTTTTTCCTCTGGTTCTATTATTTTAATTCCTTCAGTGGAAGAAAGATCAAATTACCATGGAGTTTCTTATCTTATATAGTACTCATACTTTCTGTTGTGATTAGGACTTTATCTAGTTTTTATAATGGCTGCAAAATAAACTTCTCATTTATTCATGCTTTCTGCTAACTTGTTTTCTACAGATCTGCAGAACCCATCATATTGTGGTTGCTCACAATGTCTGGGCTTTCTCACCTGACCACATTACTCTGTTAAGAATAGATAGCCATCTTAGTACACGGTCACAGGCTTGCCAAAGAAGCCACATGCTGAACTTGCAGCAATTGGGAAGCAGTGAAGGCAGACTGAGCATCCCGCAGGTTACCTGGCAAACACAGCTGGTCACTGGATTCCACGTTACCCCTGCTTTTAGCATTTTCCAGTCTTTTTTCCAAAAGGAAAAGAAGAAAAATATCTTGACTTTTGCTTTGAAAAAGTGCAGTGGAATTTCAGTGTTTTGATCCGGATATAAACATTTCATTTAGGACAGCCTGGTGTAAGTTGTGTTTGTGCTGCCCTATGAAAGCTGCTGCTCATGTTGATCTAGAATTGCAGTTCCCTGGAAGGATCTCATTTCCCATTGGGCTCCACTTTCCCTATGTTAATGGTGCATCAGGGAAAGACTTGGAAGTGGTGCCTTCTGGATTTTTTCCCTGCAACTGATATCACAAACTCACCTATTATTACACACCAGAGGATCCACATAGAGAAAACCCATGTAGCGAGTGGTGTGAATTCTTCAGTGTCAGGTAGAATTGAATGCTTAGGGATATTTGTGCTATGGTCTTTACTGTGCATGCTGTGATATTTGATATGAAACTTGATATGTGCTGTCTTTGAGATTGCTACTGCAGTATGGGTTGACAGAAACAGATGAACAGACAGAAAAAGAAGTCATGTCAGTCACGTTATGTGAATGTAAGTTAATGTGTCTGTAGTTGTTGCAAATGGGAATGAACGGCATACTGGGCTACCGAAGCAATTTTGCATAAGTTGGGTTGGACTTTGAAGGCAGTTTACAGGTTTGAAACTCTGAAATCTCTGACATTTTGTTAACTTTATAAGGTTCTTGAAAAGACCAGAAGAGTCTAAATGCTTAACCACACTTAATAAAAGTCCATTTTTCTTGTCTGCTTTGGATAAGACTTAAGCCACAGTCGGTTTTATTTAATATGTTGAAATTTAGCCAGACCAATGTTTTAATGATAAAAGCACACATTGGTCAAGGGTCTGATGCACTCATGAAAGTGACATATAGCTCAGACAGGATATTTGAAAAGTATTGCACTTAATGGTTCAACAATGCATACAAACTCAATACTGACAGAATTTTTAATTAATTTCCATTACAGTGATAATATATACAAACACTGACTGGAGTATTTTAGCTGTTTCTGCAATTAAAACCCAACAAAAATAATTTTTAACACCTTGTGTCACATGCACAAAACTCTCAAATTTGTAAGGTTAGTTATCACTATAAGCAGATATGCCTATACGGAGAAATTGGTAACTCAATTTTTATGATGCTTAGCTGTCAAGTCTTTGCCTGAATGTTGAGCCAAATTATTCCTGTCTATAATTGCTTGAATAGGTGTACTGTAATACCTGCTATTACTTTGATTTGCGTCTATGCTTTTTCTGACACCGTTTGACCAATCAAAAGTGTGGAATGGATATGGCTTTCATCACAGTATGAGCAACCAAATCAGAAGTTAGAGGTCATGGCTTTAAATATAATAAGGACTTTAAAAAAAAGAGGAAAATCTTATTTTCAAAACAGTGTAGGCAAAACAGCAGATTCCCTCCCCCCCCTTATTTCAGTTTTCTCAGACAGATTTTGAATTCGTTATTATCTGAAATAATAAGCAACTACTGACAGAATTAACTAATTCAAACCTATTTAATACAATTCAAACTGAACACCTATTCACTTCAGGGAGTTTTTGCCAGCTGAGTAAGTTTTTGGTTAAATAGAGAACACAATGCGGTACAAATACAGACTACCTTCATGCTCATTTATTAAAACCTCATTATATCAGGTAGCATCTCTACCACAAAATACAAGAGCTTAGAGTATACCTCTTCCAATTTCTCTCCTACAAAAAAAATCTGCCAACCAACCAAAAATCTTACAATAGTAAAATAACTGAGAAAAAATCCCTGAGATCAGAGTCAACAAATGCTTTTCCTTTTCCCTTTCCTATCATTATTGGAAGTTAAATCACGTAAGATATGTTTATGTCTTAATAGATCATCTGTCTCACACCAAGAAAGTGAAAAGTTAATACCTATGCTAGCGTTACATGCTGAGGCATATTTGCAATGGTTTCTAATAGATAGTGTTCATGCTGTGGTAGAGTTCAGGAGACTCGTCATTAACCAGTATCCCTTTGGGCATACATATCCAAACAGATTCTTTTTCTGTGTAGTTTTCAAGAACTGAACGGAGTGAGGTTAAACAAAAGGTTTTGTAACTTCATGACTGAGGAAAAATCCACTTTGCATTGGCACAAAATCACTCATTTCATTCAATCTATAACCTTAAAAAATAACCACAAATCTTCTTGAGTATCAACAAGGTGGACTGTCTTTTTCTAGACACAGGACTTAACATTTTTCTTCTGTGTTATGAAAGAGGCTAAAACTAAAGCACCATTTCTCAAATTCAATAAAGGAAGCAGAGGACAGTGACAATCTCCAAAGTGTTGCGCACAGTCATACTCACTGGATAACAATACATTTTTCTGCAGCTTTCCAATTTATTTGAATGGGAAGTAGCAGAGGTCTCTAAGCTACAATCCACACAAGCAACAATGCTGTTAATGGCTGTTACCATATTTCCATAACTCTATTAAGTGAATGAACTGATGGTCTCTGTGATATACAGTGCATGTCCTGATGTTAATGTTATTTTGAAATAACACTGACTTTCTGTTTAAAATTGTTGTATAATATGTCAGTTCATTGAGGTGGTACAATTGATCACATCTTATCCCACTAAGTTCTAATTTTATCCACTAATCCTATAGCATATATAACAATGGATTTTCCAGTCCGTGAGGCCGCACCTTGAGTACTGTGTCCAGTTCTGGGCCCCACACTTCAAGAAAGACATTGAGGTGCTGGAGCGAGTCCAGAGAAGGACAACAAAACTGGTGAAGGGTCTGGAGGGTAAATCTTATGAGGAGCGGCTGAGGGAACTGGGGTTGTTTAGCCTGGAGAAGAGGAGGTTGAGGGGAGACCTGATCGCTCTTTACAACCACCTGAAAGGAGGTTGTAGCAAAGTTGAGGTCAGCCTCTTCTCCCAGGCAACTAGTGACAGGACAAGAGGGCATAGTCCGAAATTGTGCCAAGGCAGGTTCAGGGTAGAAATTAGGAGGCCTTTCTTCACAGAAGGGGTCATTAAGCATTGGAGTGGGTTGCCCAGGGAGGTGGCGGAGTCCTTATCCCTGGAGGTGTTTAAGAAAAGACTAGACGTGGCACTTAGTGCCATGGTCTAGTTGACATGGCAGTGTTAAGGCTCAAGTTGGAATCCATGATCCCAGAGGTGTCTTCCAACCAAATCGATTCTGTGATTCTATGATTCTGTGATTCTATGCACAGTGAAAAAGAAGGGTTATGTCTTACCGTCTTTTTAGAAGAACATTGGTGTAGAAGACATCTCTTTAGAAACACCTGTTTGCACTGCTCTTGGTTGTACTCTGAATGACAGTTCTGCTATGAGTAGATACTAGACCCACATACTGTGTGAACTTTAGGAAAAGGAAGAATAACATTACTGTTCTGTGAAAAAAAAATATTATACTAAACCTTTGAAATCCTTCAGAAAATGCCTGTTTCAAAAGATTTAAATACAAGATGAAAGCATGAGCAAAACTAGAGGATATACATTCAGGGAAAAGGGAAAAGCTACTGGCTCAAATGCTGCCAAGAAACAGAAAGATGAGAAAGGCAAAGCTGGGCACACTGCAGCTATGGGCAAGACATTTAGCCTGTGACTGCAAAATGCTGGAGTGAGGTGAGGGAGGAAAAGCAAGCTAGCAAAAAGGAGAAAATGGTTTTTGTGTTTGGCATGGAACTATTTAGCACCTTGTCTCCCTGCAAGTCACTAATTATCTGGCTGAGCCACACAGTGCCCTGAGCTCAGACGAGTGAGGGAAAAAGATATAGACAGAAGGGGAAGAAAAAGAAAATCTTGCCATTAGAACAAAAAGCATTAGGAAAAAACTTCTTTATGTGCCCTATTCAATGCAAAGGTGAAAGTTAGATACTTACAGGGAAAAGTAATCACAGGAATTAAAAAAAACAGAAGGAGAGACAGCAAGTAAGTGGGAGAAAATGGTAGGGAAAAGCAGAGTGGTGTTTTAGATGCTAAAGTTAAAGACAAGAATTTGGAGAACAAAGAATAAGTGAGTCACAATGGTTGAAGAAATAACTGAAAGAGCAATAGAAAACATTAAGCTGGACTCATATTTTAATATTTACAGAGAGTATTCAGTTTTTAATGGAATAATTTATTTTACATTTTTATGGTTTTGTCACATTTCAGTGCAGAGAAAACAAAAAGATCCTTCTTTCTTTTTATGTCGTTCTCCCACTGATAAACATACTCTCACATTTGATGTTTTCTAAAATAATTACCAGTTTCTTTCAGAACTGTTACATTTACTAACTGCATGTGAAAGAACTCCGTCACCATTATGCAAAAACAGATACTGAGAGTAAACAAAAGCTTAATCCAGCACTGCAACATGCAAAATGAGCATCAATAACAATGTTTACTTTCAGTAACCTGTTATTTCAGGTGGGAATGTAGAAGAGTAAATGTGTTCCTCTATTTCCAAAAATTAGGCTCCTAGGTAGCAAGTATCACAGTGTGTCCAAAGGTTCGATTTGCTTCCAGCAGTTAGTGGGTATGAGTCTCTTAAGTATGGAATTGGGGAAAGTAATTTAAAATGTATTCATGCAATCTTTTTAAAATTACAGAATCACAGAATGGTTGGTGTTGGAAGGGACCTTTGGAGATCATCTAGTCCAACCCCACTGCCAAAGCAGGTTGACCTAGAGCAGCTTACACAGGATCACATCCAGGCTGATTTTGAATATCTCCAGAGAAGGAGACTCCACAACCTCTCTAGGCAGCCTGTTCCCATGTGCTGTTGCCCTCCAAGTATAGAAGTTTTTCCTCATATTTAGATGGAATTTCCTGTCTTTCAGTTTGTGCCCGTTGCCCCTTAACCTGTTGCTGGACACCACTGAAAAGAATCTGGCCCTATCCTCTTGACACCCATCCTTGAGGTATTTGTAAGTATTGATGAGATCCCCTCTCAGTGCTCTCTTCTCCAGGCTGAACAGACTCAGTCTCTTCAGCCTTTCCTCATAAGCAAGATGCTCCAGTCCCCTCATCATCTCCGTTGCCCTCCGCTGGACTCTCTGCAGTAGTTCCTGGTCTTTCTTGAACTGGGGAGCCCAGAACTGGACACAATATGACACTAAATTAAATTAAATTAAATTAAACTTGATATGTAAGATTCTTGATTTTGGCTTGAGGCCAAATCTTCTGAATAAATTACAAATACTCAAGCTTAGTCCTTAAAATACATGTGAAGGAGATATTCGTAGAATCACATTTTAGCAGGAAGTTGGTACAGAAGTAGACTAACTCGCATAACCTGTAATCTAGGCAGGTTCTATCTTTCACAGAAGGAAGAAGAAATCGAACGAACCCTGTCAAGACCATAAAACCATGAAAGCTGTTTTGTTTTGTTTTGTTTTTTTTTTAAATTACTATTTATTAATAAATATGTGTGTGTGTGTATGTAAGTGTGCATGCATGAACAAACACGTGTGCACATGTGAGCACTGGATAAATGATTTCTATGTCCTTTCTATGCCATAAATGCTGCTTCATAGCTGACTTCATTTTTTAGGACCTACAAAATTCAACCTTTTATTAATCATAAGGTAATGAAACCCATTCATCTAATTGCTCACGCTCTCAGCTGTGTAACACGTGAGTCAATAACTGAAGCAATAGTCTACTTAGAGATGAGAAAGGTCAACAAAGCAGCACTGTATTTCATTTTCTACAAATTACAAACGAGAAATTGGAGTAAAATAAATAAACTTTAAATAAAAATAACAGTTTAGTCTTTCAAGGGAGTGTAATACTTGCACATCAGATGTTTTACTTTACCTTTGGTTTTCTGTAAATGCTGCCTCATATTTTCTCCTAAATCTGCCCACACTACAGGAAAACCCAAACAAAATAAAGCAGATAATGGAAAATGTGATAACATGTTCCTCACATGTCTTCAGTACATTTTTCTTCTAGTCTCCTTCTTTAGAGACACAATGGAAATGAACAAGATATGAAGGAAAATATTGCAAACAAAAGCTTCCATTCAGAAAGCTTTTTAAACAGGACCTACAAAAAATGCAAGAAAAATACTAGTGTTGTAGTTACTTCTAAGTCTACTTTGAAACTCCATTTGATATTTAAGTTATTTCCTCTTCTATTGACACATTTCCCCTTCTACTGTTTTAATATACTAAGTTTAATCTGTTAAAATGATAGAATGATAGAATCATAGAATTGTTTAGGTTGGAAAAGAAGTTTAAGATCATCAAGTCCAACCGTAAACAAGTCCACCACTAAACTGTGTCTATAAGCACCATACCTACAGGCCTTTTAAATGCTTCCGGGGATGGTGAGTCCACCACTTCCCTGGGCAGACTGTTCCAATGCCTTACAACCTTTTTGGTGAAGAAAATCTTCCTAATATCCAATTTAAACCTCTTCTGGTGCAACTTGAGGCTATTTCCTCTGGTCCTTTCAGTGGTCACTTGGGAGAAGAGGCCGACCCCCACCTCACCACAACCTCCTTTCAGGTAGTTGTAGAGAATGATAAGGTCTCCCCTCAGCCTCCTTTTCTCCAGACTAAACAACCTCAATTTCCTCAGCTGCTCTTCATAAGACTTGTGCTCCAGACCCTTCACCAGCTTCGTTGCCCTTCTTTGGACACACTCCAGCACCTCAATGTCTTTCAAGTAGTGAAGAGCCCAAATCTGAACACAATATTCCAGGTGCAGCCTCATCAGTGCTGAGTATGGGGAGGATGATCGCTTCCCTAGAACTACTGGCCACAGTATTTGTGATACAAGCCAGGATGCTGTTGGCCTTCTTGGCTACCTGTGCACACTACCAGCTCATATTCAGCTGGTTGTTGACCAACAGCCCCAGGTTTTTCTCTACCAGGCAGCTTTCCAGCCACTCTTCCCCAAGCCTGTAGCAATGCATGAGGTTGTTATGACTCAAGTGCAGTACCCAGCACTTGGCCTTGTTGGATTTCATACAATTTGCCTCAGCCCATTGATCCAGCCTGTCCAGATCCCTCTGTAGAGCCTTCCTATCCTCAAGCAGATCGACACTTCTGCCTAACTTGGTGTCGTCTGCAAACTTACTGAGGGTGCACTTGATCCCCTCATCCAGGTCATTGATAAAGATACTAAACAGAACTGGACCCAATACTGAGCCCTGGGGAACACCATTTGTGAGTGGATGCCAACTGGATTTAACACCATTCAGCACAACTCGGCCATCCAGCCAGTTTTTTACTCAGCAAAGTGTACGCTCATCCAAGCCATAAGCAGCCAGTTTCTCCAGGAGAATGCTGTGAGAAATGATGTCAAAGGCTTTACTAAAGTCTATGTAGGTGACATCCACTGTCTCATCCGCTAAGCAGGTCACCTTATCATAGAAGGAGATTAGGTTGTTCAAGTACAACCTGCCTTTCGTAAACCCATGCCGACTGGGCCTGACCACCTGGTTATCCTGTATGCATTTTGTGATGGCACTCAAGGTGATCTGCTCCATAATCTTGCCCGGCACCAATGTCAGGCTGACAGGTCTGTAGTTCCCTGGATCCTCCTTCCAGCCCTTCTTGTCAATGGGTGTCACATTTGTTAAGCTCCAGTGAACTGGGACCTCCGCAGTTAGCCAGGACTGCTGATAATGGAAAGTGACTTGGCAAGCACTTCCATCAGCTCCTTCGGTACCCTTGGCTGAATCCCATCCAGCTCCATAGACTTGTGTGTGCCCAAGTGGTCTAACAGATCTCTGATCACTTCCCCTTGGATTATGGAGGCTTCATTCTGCTCCCTGTTCCTGTCTTCCAGCTCAGGGGCTGGGTACCCAGAGAACTGGTCTTGCTACTAGAGACTGACGCAAATAAAGCATTAAGTACCTCAGCCTCTTCCTCATCCTTTGTCACTGTTTCCCCCCACATCAATAAGGGATGGAGATTATGAAAAACTATATAGGGTTTAACAAGTAGTATGATGTTATTTAATAGGGCTTTCTTTTATTTTCAAAAAAGTGTTTACATTATGAGCCAAATTTTTAGAAGGCCTTGAGATTCAATAGCCTAAATTATTAGGACTTTAATTTTCACCTTATTTCTGCAGTTAGAAAACACACAATTTGACAGTTAAATGTTGAAAATAGTCAGATACATTCCCACGATTTCAGCCCACATGCAAAGCAAGGCACTGTGTTTGGTAGGTGAAAACTGCCTGTTGTAACAAAGGCTACCATGCTGAAGAGTGTTTTGGGATCTGTTTTTCTGGACTGTAAGTTAATTTTTCAAGTGGATATTGGTTATTTCACTAAGAACAAAAACATCTCATCTAATCTACAATAACCTAACCCTGGACTGTAGACAAGTACATTTCTGTAAACAAAAGGAAATTGCCTGAAAATAAGTACAGCTAACAGAGCAAACTCTCATTTATTTTCCACTCATAAATGGATATCTGCTTATATTAGGAATGCACCCTTCAGTGATCTCTGGCTTATTCATTTACTTCTTCAGGACAGTTTTGTTTTCAGGTCAGTGGAAACAGAGGAGAAATAACTATGACATAGCCACTATTCTAGCCACAGCAAATTCCTGACACTGCTGCTACTGTTCTGCATGATAAATTTGTCATAGTATTGCACACTGTTTTGGGTTGCACTTGGATCACTACTTTTTCCATCAGGAGGAGTTAGGAAAAAGTCTAAGCAAAGGAAGTCAAGCAGAGAGTAACCTAGTTTTAAAGTATCTCCAAAAGTAAGATTTTTATCAGAATTATATAAAGATGGTCCAAATAGGGTCTGTATTATTGTGGTCCTATCCATGCCCAGTAACCTGAAAAAAAACAAAAAACATTTGGTGACAGCTACATACATTTCGTCCAGGAGTTTTTCTTACAGCTCAGAATAGGTGGAATTTTCTCTATGGAAAAACACGAGAATTAGACAAAACCTGATGATATCAAAAAGGATTATCTTAGAAGAAAACTCCAAATGTACAAGATGGTGAAACTGTTTCTAGCATATTACTGGGAATTTTAATTACTAAGGAAAAACACTAGTTGCCAAGTCAGGGTACACTTACAATGTTGCAAGAATCACAATTTATACATTTTTGTTTCTCTGGTAAAATGGAACTATAGGGGGGAAAAAAAGATCAATTCCATTTGAACACAACAGCATCCTGTCTAAAAATAAAATATTTTTAGTCCACTGGACACTTTCTAAGACATATTGAAAAGTTTCAATTTAATTTCAGGTTACACAACTCTTAAAAATTATTTCTTATGTTCACTTTAATATTAAGGTGCAATTTTCAAGAAAGTACATGAAGATTTTTTTCTCCATCTGCAGAAATAGAAGTGTCAGGTTTTGCAAACATTGAGAAAAATATTAATAAAAAGCTTTTGACATTTTTGGAATTCTGTCCTCTCTTCAAGCCATCTCTTCCCAGAGGCTAGATCAATTTCCAGAATAGTAATTCTGGTCTCTGCAATCTTACCTACTATTTGTGGAGGCTTTACTTTGATCTTTTGTATTTCCAGTGCAACAAGTATTGAAGAAAATCCCATGAAAATTATTACCTTGTACAGCAGTTTGGAAATAGACATAACAAGAATGAGAACATGATTACTTTTTTAAGATATTACCCTAGATGTGGCTGGGTAACATTATGGTAATTTAACATAGAATTTATACACATTTGGAACATTTTCTGGTCTTCTTGTTGAATAATAGAAACAGAAAACAAATTAAATAGTGTTTTTTTTCTTCAGTCAGAACTAAGTTAGAAAAACACTGAAGAAAAAGTGCTTTGTTAAAAAATGGGAAAAGGAAATGGAAAAGGAAACCAAAATAATTCAGTTATACAGTCCTAGATTCTCTGGATATTCTCTTCTAAGATCAATGAGCGACATATGGAACTATACAGAGAATTGCATTTTATGAATTTACAAATTGTAGGAGGACATGTTTTTTTCCTTGTAGGTACTGACAAAAAGCAGAGCAATACAATAACAAAAAATAAGAAAGAAAGGAAGAGAGTCATGTCGTCAGCTGCCCATTGATTTGACAAGCATTGCAGTGCCTTATATTTATAGTCTAACTTCTGATTTGCATTTCCTTTTTGCTTATTCCACAAGGAGATACTGTATCATTCAGCCAAATAAATCAGTGAAGAAAAATACATTTAAGAGCTGGTCTGACTTATGAACTCATTCAATTCAATATTCTGGAGAGGATGATTGTTTTAAGGTCTGAAATTGAACAATGTCTTAGTAAAAATTAAAAACAAAGGAATGGACTCTGGTAATTGCTTATTAAATTTTCAAACCCCAGTGACAACAACAAGTTTAAATTGATTGCTCAATACGTTTAAAACAGATGATACTGAATGCACAACAAATTCACACTGGCGTAGCTATAACTAGACCTTCTTGAAAGGATAAGTACCTCAGTACTTTACTACCTCTGAGGACTTTAAGGGAATTCAGTAAGGTTAACTGGAATGGGTCTGATAAAAATGCTCTGTGGGAACACAGCTAGTGCTGGCTTGTACCAAGCATTGCCTCGGCTTAGTGCTTCAGTGGAGCAAACTACATTCTCTCCACATGCACGTTCTGGCTTTCAGCTGTCAGCAGTCAGCCCTCCTGCAAAAGCCCTCCACCTCCTTATTTCTGCCTTAGAGCCACAATGTGTTTGGTTGCTTTGTGCAAACCCCAAGTTTCCTCATGCTCTGTTAAATTTTCACAGGAAATTTAGTTTCATTATGGTGAGGTCCAGAAGTTCGACATCAGAAACCAAACAACCAAAAGCCCCCAAACATATTTTAACACTTTAATACACGGGAGCTGGGAAGGAAATGTTGGGCTAAAGGGTGTTATCAGGGTATATGGAAGGAGAAACGGAACAGAAGAAAGGAATAAGAGAAAAAAAGACCAGAATTAAAAAAGTAGCTGTAGGAGAAAAGCCCATTGGCTTATAAATATCACTTCTCATCTTCAGAGAGACTTTCAAAATGATATAGGACTTAAAGACGTGAGTTTAAATGGTTTTCTGAAAGGCTTTTGCTGCAAAAGCTATAAGGTAATTTGAAAAAGTCACATAAACTGGAGAAAGGGGAGTAGGAATAGGGGAATGAGAGAGAAGAGAAAGGGAAAAAATGATTAAAGTACTTGCACACAAAGGGCAAGTTAGAGTTCTCACTTTCACCATGACTTTTCACTATAACATATCAACACTAATCAAATATAGTTTTTACATGTTAGTCGGGAAAACTCTATTTTCTCAAACCTGTGAATTGATACATTTTTTTACTAGCCTTCCAGAGAAAACACACTGTGAAAAAGTCTGTCAAATACTGAAAGGTACAGACAAAGAAGCACGAACTCAGCCAACTAAACTGATTGGTGATGAGTGGCTCTGCTGTTACAGCGGCAGCAATTCCACCCCTTGGAGCATACTGCTGCCCGAATTACTTGGCAAGCCACGTGAACTTATCTTCTTGCTAACTGCTGTCTTTAAGACTGCTTTAGATTTGAATGTGGATTTACAGCACTCAAAGTTTATAGTTTAAACACAGGTTTAAGGATCACTTCAAAGGTGTCCAACCTGTGAAGTGGATGAAAGCGAAATTACAGGTCATTAGAATTTGCCTGAGTGTGCCAAAACTGTCTTGAACTTGTAGCATACACAGAGTTGTGAATGTCTACTTCAGAGTACAGCTCCTGACAGACAAACAATATAAGTGGAGAAGTAGAATGGATTATAAGGATTTTTCTCGCTCTTTCTCTATTTTTTTTTTTTTTGGATACCTTTTCTTCTTGTAGCAAGTGAGGAGTAACATGCACTGTACAATATCTGTTGAATAAAAAAAAAAAAAGTCTGCAAAGGGAATATGAGGTGATAGGTTTCTATTTCTTTTACTTTCATCTGATAGGTGAGATTGTGCTTATTGATCCCAGGTTTTCACAGCTGACAACAGGTGAATGTTAAGCCTATTTAAGACTAACATATATTGCTTTCAAAATCAGTACTTGAAAAGGAGGATTATGTGGAAATCAAATCAAACTTTTATGATTTAACATTAAAAAACCAATGTTAATGTTCTTTTAATGATTAAAATGAAAACAATGCTATTTTAAACGTAAAAGTGAATCCTTGCCATCAGCAGTAAGAATTCACGTTCCTGTCTTACAGAAATTCTGCATTTTATTTCATTCTGGTCCAGAGAAACATTTAGAACTTTCCTAAACTTTCCATGTAATTTCTTTTTATCCTCTTGCTAAATATCCCAGAGCTAAGATTTATTACAAAATTTTAGCTCTTGTGAATCCTGCACAATTCAGACATTTCCTCCTAGTTTTAGGGTTCTACAATACTGCCTCCAATTCTTTCCACATTTATGTAGTCTCGATCACCCTCAAAGGGCTGGAGATTTTACTTCAAGTCCTGAGTCCCTGGGATCACATTAAGAAGTGAGAAACTTGGCGTTCATTAAGGGAGGGCGAAGTAAAAAAATATCAAAAGCAAATAAGCCACCCAATTTCCATCTGTTTTGGTACCTTCAGCATGCAATTTGAATGTTGCTTTACAATTCAAAAGAAAAACGTAAAAAAACCTCACTATTGATATAACTATTACTTAAGCCTCCCTTTAAAGAAAGTACTGGCAACTACGCTTTATGTATATATTTCTTCCATGTAGTTCAAATCACTGTCATCCCAGATCTGCTCACTCCAGTGTTGGGTAAAATACCCATCTCTCAGCCACATAATTTATCTTTCATTTCTCCTTGCCAAGATGAACTACTTCCTTCCTTTTATCTTCAGCTTCAAATCTTCTAATTTTTCCTTTAAGAGGGAAGTATGTTTAAAAATTCTAATTTCTGGACCTCTTTCCATATTCCAGGGAATTTTGGATACGAACCTTAATTTTGGGACATATATTCTCCTTTACAATGGGCAATGTTTTTGATTAGTATACCTCTTAAGAACATAAAGAAGTCTCCTGTCCTTCCTCACACACACTTACTAAGTACAAGGGTAAGTGAAATGGTGCTCTCATCTTTATAAGTAAGAATATGATGTTCAGAAGTAGATAAGGTTCAGAAGAGGTCTTTATCCCCAGATTAGAAAATGCTTTTAGAATAGAAAAATAAATGTACAGACAAGTAAACAAAAATAGTCACATTACTCTGCTAATACATGGACTGACCAATGCATTGGAAATGACAGCTGGGTGCTTGCCATCAGAAGGGCCATTTCAAGGCAAACAAGAATCAGGAATGACTAGAATTAGGAGACAATTAGTAGTCTGCTGATTAATGAAAAAATGCATTCTGTTTGCCTTTCAAATCAGAGAAAACTAGTACACCTTTAGAAATCACTTTACTTTGCTAGAACGCTTTTCTGGAGTACTATCATCAGCTTCCATTAGGGAGGGTATTATTATGTTATTTCTTTTTACTGCTCAGTTTGTGAAGACACTCCAAACTCAGAACCCACTTGGGATTTGCTGAATAAGAGGTGAGGTATGAATTAGAAAACATGACAGTGCAATGGTTCCCAGCTGCTTAACAGGCAAGAGAAAAAGTCCTCTTTTCTTTCCTTGTTTGTGGGTGATATTTCTTCACAGAACGAAGAGAAAAAGGTATCAAGCAAAGCTATTTATACTTTTAGAAATTTCTCATCTACAATTCAAATGAGGATTTCCCTGAGAGGAATTCAGATTTTACATACCGTATGTGCTAACCTTCATCGTACCAAATGGCTGCAGAAGCTGAAATGTTTTGCGTATCAAGTGTATTTCATACACGAAGTTCAAAACCACCCATGCATTTATGCTAAAATGAATTATCTAATTTAAACACATGAAATCAGGCAGATTTACAAATGAGCTTTCATTGCGAATTCATAACTCCTTGTTCCTATTTCAAAAGGGAAAGTAAAGCTTACAAAACTGTGAGAGACGACTAACTTTCATGTAAAGGATCTCAGCACCATCAGGGGAAGCAAGATGATTTTAAAACCTTGGTTGTTGGTACAACAGACAGTAGCAACTCTAGCCTTTTCTGTCTCTAATACTTTCTTAGATGTTTTCCTTAGCAATTTCTGGATTAGAAACGTAAGAACAACAGTTTTTGCTCACTGTGTCAGTCTGGAGGCACATAACCAGACACGGGAAGAAGACAGGACAACAGCCAACCAACCTGACCCTTCAATGCATTGCACCTTGTTCCACCATGAATTTGGCACACTGTCTTTATTTTGTCAGTAGAACTACTTGTAAAAGAATAATTTCTCAGCAGAACAAAGTGCGGTAGAGACTGCTGGCTTCTAAGACTTTCTTCTATTTATTCAAAGCGTTTCTTTTAGCATGCAGTTAATATATATTCATGCAATATGTAAAAAGTAACATCAGAAAAAAAAATATTAATTTGAACATAGGTTTTCTCAGAACCAAATGTGCTCAGAAAATGCAGCACACTTCCTTTTTCTGTCATGCTTCATTGTCTGTATTTTCCTAAGCACTTTCTTCTAAATAACAGGGGAAAGAATTAGTTCTGTTCCCTAATATGGACAATTAAATATTAATTCTTGATTTTCTGGTGATAAACCCATATGCCAGAGTAAAGGGCACATTATAAATGATTCATTAAATATGTAAATAACAAGCAGTATGTGAAATGTCATTGTTAAGGAGAAACATTGATATCTGAAAATAAATACAGCTTAAAGATAAAAACTTCATGTAAGACTGCTATCCAGAAGTCAAATCCTAGCTATATCCCTGTGCCACTTGCAGCTTAACAGGGAAATCAAGATACCTCTGCATTAGTATTTTATTTTGAATCAGAAGAGAGCTCTTGAAGCAAGCATACGAATCCTCTCTGCTTACAGTACTTCAGCTCTGAACACAGAGTGGTCTCAGAGTGTACAAGCTGGAATTTTTTTTAGAGGAACTAAACCTAAAGTTGCACCCCAACCACTGTGCAGTCCCATGGAGCCTGACTTGAGTTGGTCTGAAATCACCGTCTCCAACAGCATATGGGGAGGATGGTGGATCCTCAATAATCTACACATCCATACTTATTGCTATTTCCATTGCCTACTGATGCAGACATGAAGTGGTATACCTTGAGCAACCTTTGCAATACATATTTGCCTTTTTGTAGTCTTTTACTTCAAGGCAGGTGATGATGTAGCCAAAGTTAATTTGTGACCTAAAAATGAACAACTTCTAAGCAAAAGTTTTGTTCTGAAATAAAAGAATCAAAAAGACTCTAATCCATTTTTCAAATCAAAGCAAGAAATCATTTCATGAAGAAAAAATTTTCTAATACAAGTTTTGTTCATCTTGTCATCCTCAGTATATGTGTCAAACGCATTAAAATGTCACTAGCCTCCAACCCTGCTTTTTAACACAGAAAAGAGAAAAAATGTCTATTTCAGACTGCCACAGAAGCAAGGCAAAGAGCTGGGAAAAGAGCCACAGCTCCTGAGTGGCAGTGTGATGCTTTACTCAATGCTTTACTCATGTGTTACATGTGTTGTCTCCAATAGGATTTGAAGCAGTGGGACTTCGGATTGCCTTCCAAAAGGGCTCCAAAACAATTTATCAATAAATCTTTTATCCGTTTTCGGTAACAAAATTATCTACATTCCAGTCAAGTACATTCAGGGAGTTTTCAAACGTACCAAGTATGAGAGGCCTTCCTTCTATACACAGTGGTTTTTGCCAGTGAAAATACAAATCCTACTTAATAATGTGATCCTTTGAAATGCTGAATAGCTTTAAATCATGAGGCTTTTTAGAGGAGCTGAAAACATTTGACAGATTTGAAAATACAACACTCAGAAGACCTGCTTCTGCCCTCTTCTCCAGTACAAAAAGATCGTGAGGTCTAAGCCTAAAGTAAAACAAAGGGACGCTGAATTTTTAACCATCTGGATACAGCTATGCTGCTCAGATGCATAAAGTCTCTACTTGCAATTTAACTGTGTGATTTCAACTACAACTGCATCAAAAATATTTTGCCAAAAGTGTTTTCCTTCAAAACTGAACATTTTTGAAACAATTGTTTTCTGTGGCTATTCAGATATTTCTTAAAGAAACATAAAAATAAACATGAAAAATGTTCATTGTTTGGTTTTCTGATACCTTTTTCAAGCAAAACCTTCAACAGGAACCCATTTTTTATTTTTTTTTATCAGCTGTATTAGAAATAGAAATTCATTTCATTTACACAATTGAATTTTAAACTAAATATCTAGAAAGGACTTTGTTTCTGTTGTCAAACAGCAATATAGCCATCTGTTTGAATTTTCCATTCATAACTTGTACCTGAGCTGCCCCATTAAGCACCCAGTACCTTGTCCAGTCACTGCTTTACTGAATGTTATATCACCAAACAAATCACATTTAAAATGATAACATCTTCCCAACATTTTAATTCACTTTAGTGGCCCTGGATATAAGCTCCTTCCATCTCTTTTAAGAGAGAGATAAGCAGACACTGTCTGCTGTTGCCCTTATTTAATGCTCTTTCTAACTTCAAAGGGTAGTAAAATGGGACTTGCAAGCTGCTGGAAGATCCCACTGGAAGCATATTCATGGGTCACGATTCAAGTTAGCCTCTACTGTGAATTTGAGAAATTATGCCACCAGCATATTGCAATGACTTATTGCAAAGCTAGGAGGCTGTAGTTTATTTTCCACTGACCCACCACAGAAGATGTAGGAGAGCTATTTATATAGCACATATTGGATCATGCAAAACCTCAGATGTTGCATTGCACATTCTCATATAGCTTCATGCTTAGCATCGCTTCCCAGCTTGATCCAGTCTCTATTCATTTTTTCCCCTCTCAAAGCATATTAGAATCTTCAAAGGTAACCACAACTTCCTGGCGCTTGCAGTCTTTAAAATAAATAAAACAGATCCATGTTATAAATTGTATGTGTGCCCTTATGTCTTGACCACCTTTGGAAAGGGTGACAATTATGCTTGTATCTGTGGCTAAATATGAGGAAGCACATTTCATATTCCACATGGGATCCTATGATGCATATGGTTGGAAGGAGAAGAGGGATACATCTGGCTGTAAGTACTGATACTCAGATATGCTGAATGCAACTGTTTAGCTCATTAACTCTTTAGTTAAAAGTGCTCTATTAGAAACAAACAGGAAACAACTAAAACAAAAAAATCCTTTACTTTCAAGTACAGTCAGATTCATATCATTTGCTCTTTAAGTACACAGAACTTCCCACTTGAAATTACCACCAGTCATCCTTTCGGTGGAAAGCCCTCTTTCACATCATGTATATGCAAGACTGTACAATAAGCTTTTGATAATCTTGCTATGAACTGCATTATCTTCTTTACAAGCAACAGCTAAAAATAGATTACTTTTTGAAACAATGAGAGAATAAGACAACATAACAAGAAGGCTGTCTCTGCTCACCACCTATCATGCAAGACGTAACCCTTGACAGCAAGACAGCTGTCATTAACAGTGTTAGCTCAGATTCTGGTCTAAAGCATCTTATTTCTGTAGTCCCCAAGGAAGGTACCTTTCTTTGCTAGCACCAAAGTAATCAAGTTGATTATGATCACTATTGTTATGCTAATTTAGCCAGCAGGGGAAAAAATATTAAGAAAATCAAGGCAGTTACTGAAATTTGGAGTCCTTCTGCTAAGATAAAATTAGTGTTAAAAAAGGATGGAAGGTTGGAATTCCATCTCTTTATTAATGTGATTGTACTTAACTGGCAATGTTCTCAGCTGCAACTGAGAAAGTGTCAAAATGTAAGATAGCTTTGAACCGCAAGCTGGCATAATATGAATATAGTCTAATAAACTCCCTGAAATTTAGGTCCACTTTTCTAAGCAGAATTGTGTATGACTGTACTACAGAGTGAAGGGAAATATGAGGGGGAAAGCTCTTTAATTGTACACATTAATGAATAAGTGGGAGTACACTTTTCCTCCTTGCTTTTCATGTCATGAGTAGTTGTAACAATAATAACGGCCACATTAATTTGTGTATTACAACACAAGCAATATCTAATTCAGCCTTTATGTGGCTTGTTGAAATTACAGGTTTTACTTAAATACCCTTGGAAAACAGTGCCTAAACTCTAGAGTGAAATTAAAACCACCTTGCAGCACTGGTGACCCCTCTGACAAATCAATTTCAGGCTTGACATAATAAGTTACACTGCAGACAGCAAAAAGCCTCGTATCCTGTGGGACTGCTCAGATTGTACTTTGAAAATGAAAAGACTCATCTCTGGTTCCTAATGGTGTTATGTAAATACAAAGGAAATGTGCAGCATGCAGAGTGACATCACAAAGTATAGGAAGAAAGGGCAATCACAACATTAGATTAAATCATGGCAAGTATAACAAACAAGCTGCTGAAGCCTATAAAAATTTCCTTATTATACCACAAAAACCAGATGCTACTTTTACTTTTAAAAAGCAGTAAGATGATCTGAAGAGAACATTACAAAGAAAAAATCCTGTAGTAAATATATTGGTCTTTGTGAGATGATTAGAAGTATATATTATTTTTTCCTGGTGAATTATTCTTTAATAATAATTTTATGTCTGTGGTGTGTACTGACTGCAGATCTGATTGTAATCCACAAACACTGCTGGTTTTGATCATCCTTGAAGAGATTTTCTTTATAATATTCATTAAATTTTGTTGCATAAAATCACCATACCTCTTCATGTGACAGCAACACAAGATCTTAAAAAATTTAAATTTTGTTACGTAGTTCTCAAACTTACAGTACTTCACTAAAAAGCTAAAATTCTTATGTTCCCAAGTTGAGGAAATGAATGTCCTAACACAGGAATTTTAATAATCTATTTTATTTTCTAGACTTGTTAATTACTGTATATAGCAAGATTATTCAGAAGGTCCAACTCTGTTTACTGTAAGGAAGGTTTTTATTGGATGTTCTTTAATATCCTTCATTTCTGTTTAGTACAGTGATAAAAAACCAGTCACCTGCCTACCACTGATTAAAGTCTAGACCATTTTCAAATTAGCAGCATTACTTTGACACAGCTACAAGATTATGCTTTTTTCAGCCTAGGCAACAGAACGAAGAGATCCATGTGTGAACCACTACTTCCTCAGAAAAAAACCAGATTATTTTAAAGGTATTGAAATGTTTTACTGAAATTACTGGTTTATAATCTGGAATTTAAAAAATCTGGTGACTTCACGAAATTCGATGAACCATTAATACTATTGTATTGGGGATAATGTACCACTCCCCTCTGTGCTCTTACTGGTGATTATCATGGTAATACACTGTTAATAAAGCTACTGCAAAGGACATTCAAAGATCCTGAATGTGGAGAGCAGCTTGTAGAGTAAGAGTGTGCAAAATAACACATCACATCAATACCTATTTTCTTGTGCATCAGCAATCAAGAATAAAAATACCACATTCTTTAGTTTATTTTGTATTCAACTGGTAAGTATAGGTTCTATCAAATAATTCAAAGTCTGCAGATTATGCATGAAAATGCTATTAAGAATATTTGCATATCATGTTATTTTAATTGCATGATACTATCAATTTAATTAACTAGGACTGTGTTAATTATCATTTTCACAAATCAACTAGACATGCCATAATTGATTTCAGTGAATATAAACTGCAAAATCTGTGGAAGTCACCTAGTATCTTTATAGATTTTCAGGAGTCTTTGAAGCAGTTCTCAGCAAGAGGGTTTAATGATATAATTCAACTTACCAAATGTTTCCATTGTAGTGAAGTCTAAATGCTTGAAAGTCCTTGAGAAAGAAATACCCAAGTTGCAGAAGAAGAAATAAGAAAATTCACTATTGAGTTTAAAAATGAGCATAAACTGAAGAGATGATTCTCACGATTATTATACAGGTACCTTTAGTACAAACAAAAAGGTATATATCTTGAGCTTCCCCTTTTCCTTAATTCAATCATGCCATAATTTCAATAGGAAATATGTTTGAAACTTTTGTTACCTTTTTCCAGTTCATTGTTGGATCACATACTGTAACTACTGATGGACATACTCAGTGGCAAGATGAGTGGAATTACATGGCAAATTTTTCACCTGAAAGCTCTGACAGTTGATTAGAAAAATTACTATTGACTTAATGAAACAGGTCTCAGTGAGGAACACTTAAGCTTGGATGTCAAAGGTTCAGGCTGGTGACACAGAACAAGGTTCTCTAAGCAGGCCAAATACCAGAAAACACATACTCCACAAACACTGTCTGTCGTGAGAGAACCACTCAGCTCTTGTGCATGGTGAGCTTAGAAATGACATAAAGTATCCTACAGAGTGAGTAGGAGTCATCAGAGGGAAGGGGTGCTCCACGACTTAAAGGTGACTGCCTTGTAAGGGAAACAGCTGACACCGCCTCATGTATTTTTACTTTTTGAAAGACTGTTTGGATAGCTCTCTCTCTAAATCATGCTATCTCTGCACATATGTTTGAAGAAGGTAAATCCCCCAAATGGGAATGACCCCAGAATTACAGCAAATCCAGAAGGCAAAGTTTGATCATAACCATCTCTGTGATATTTCTTAATCAGCTAAGTTCATATGCTTCTCTACCGTGTATGCTGGCTTCTGTTGACCTGTTTCTTAGCTGTAAAAGTCTCCTCATGGGTAGTACAAAACATGAAGGTTCATAATAAAGACATGTGACTTTCACTGAGTGACAAAGTAACCAACCAGACAAGAACTTGCAAGACTGAGCACTATGACACTTCAGATCATATTTGAATCTAGTCACAAAAGAAGCACTGGGATTCTTTAACTTGAGGTTTCTGGTGGTATATGAACGTCTGTACTGCAAGGATTTTCTGATAGCTTTGCAAAAAGTAAATCTTTGCGTCTTATATAAACCTCTCAGAAGATCTACAATTTTCATGACACAAGTGGTCAGACAAGACAGAAAAATAGGGCCATCAATTCCTTGCCTATCAGTCATCCCTCTCCAGTTGTCACAAATCACTGATAAACCAGTGCTTAAGAAAAGCACGTACTTACATATCTATTTCATTAATAATTACATTAATTATGGAGATTCCATAGCTACTTATGGTATAGCACCTAGTACAACAACATTTTTCAGAAACTCTGCTAGCAGGCTGTTGCAATAAACCTTCCAAAAAAATCATATGTCGCAGTACTGTAACAAAAACCTAATCAATTCATCCCCTTTGATTCTTACCAGTTTCATATCCATTGTGCCTCTCTTTTGTTACTGAACATGATGGCTGTGAGACAATAGTACAGATGTTAAGTATATATGACTGTCTTTAGGTTTTGGGAATTTTTATGCATCTGTGTCTGATGGTAACCAATATCTTGTATTTGAAAATGACAGACTTTTGGAAAAGGAATGATTTTTGACAGGAACTGAACTTAGCTATACATTTAACGGATGACAGAATCTTTTATTTATTTTTTTTAATTTTTTTTGGCCTCTATCAGGGCTCAAAAGGGATTTTTACCTCACCTTCCAAACCATCATCAATTCCACACTTCGTTGTGCTATATAATCTACTATTTTTACTTAAAGACAAAAAAAATGAAAACATCAAGTCTATGGACTTCTCCATGTCCTAAACACTTTATTCAGTTGATGTGTCTTACATTACATGTGTTCCATGTTTTAAAACCCCTAGTCTTCCTTTGACTGTAAAACTGCTCAAAACTTATTAATCTCTTTTAAAAAAAATATTGCACGTACTTGGGAAATACTGTCAGCGGCATTACTTCTGACAATTATATGTAGATTTTTAATGCAACAAAATCACATCAGTCCAAATACAGCTAAAAGAAGATACAAAACAATGAAGTAAGAGATAAGACACTTCTTGCTAAAATATAGTATTTCCCTACTTTTTAGAAAATTCAGTTGTTTTGTGATGCCTTTTGATACATAGGGATGACACAGGTAACTATAGAGGCATTACAAAAATTAGTCATAGAGGATTCATTTTGCTTGTGTCTTCTACTGTGTTTTAAGCCATCCTCCTGGGTGGTACCTTGTGGGGTTGGAAATTGATGATGACTTTGTGAGATAATGTGATACCGTGTTCAGGATTGGATTACACAGTAGAATAGATAGTTTAATGGTATAATGACATTTAATCCATAAAAAGGGTAGGCCAAACCAAAACAACACTACGGACATTTCAGATACCAGAAATGAGGATGCCTGCAAAGCACTGTAACAGCACTGAGAAGCCACAGGACACAAATGTTAAAGTTCACAGACACACACACAAACACAGTATTTCAATCCTGAACTACACTCATACCTCATTCAAAACTCAGATGGATTTTTTAGACAAAAGCTTATTACTCGAGAAAAACTAGAGCAGCAGCGTGGAAAAAAGTCCAACCTCTGCCACTCCATTGCAGATGTTCTGACAGCCAAGCAATACATTTGTCACTTGCTAAGAAAAATAAGGGCATATCAATTAAATCAGTGGTATTTCTCATTTGCAGTTTGGCAATATCTTGCTAATTCTTATGCTCTTCTGCTATCTGACACTTGTGCTCAAGGGCAGAATCTTACTGTGTGCCACGGGAAGGCAATTGTAAACTTTTTGCTTTTGCCTACCTATGATATCCTTTGTTTATTTCATTTCCCTTTAAGTCAGACATCATACTCTCCTCCTGTGAAGACTCTACTCAAACACAGTTAACAGCCACATCTAATTACCTGAGGTATAAATGAAATTAGAAGACACAGAACAACAACAAAAAAGGATCTTCCCAAGAAGATTTCTTTATGTCAATACTATGAAGCATAGTGTTGCAAGAGCAGAGCAAGATCTGGTATGCAAAATGTCATTATCATGAGCACACTGCAACAAAACCTTATCTCTCTTTGAAGGCTACTGGGGCACCACTGAGACAATCTCAGATTTTGGTCTATAGTTCAATTAGACTAAAGGTATTTCACAAGCTGGTAAAAGCTTTGCATCTTTTTCTTCTCTCTGAGGACAGTCAGTTTCAAATACTTCCAGAATCCGGAGCTAAATTGTCACCACTTCTTGTGAGATGTCTGGTGAAAAGCCCAAGGATTCATTTTTCCTGAGCTTGTGGAAAACTTTGAGTCTTTGAATACAAAGAAGCTGGGATTTTGCACTGCAGTGTCCTACCAGGGCAATGCATCTCCTATGTAACACTGTTTATCTCAATCCCAGTTAAGTAGCTCACTGTCCAGTGTCTTGTCATAAAAATATAATTTCATATTCATTTACACAGACTATTTCACTGATGCTGCTCATATTGACTTCAGATAATTTTCTGCAATCTGTTTCTGCTATCAGACTTTTAATAATACAGTTTCAAATTGAATAATAATCCACTGCTACCAAGATTATTTTAAAATAAAAGACAATGTCTAGCAGTTGGTTCACATAAAATCTCATTAGTCTCTTCTGATTGTTTTGACATGTATTGGAAGAGAACTGTCCATTACCATGCAAATGGAGGTAACCTCTGTTTCTAAGGCTAATTGTTGTATAGCAGCTTGCATTTGAAATTTACTTGGTGATTTTCAAGCCAAAATAATCATGCAAGCCTAAATTATAGGGAAACTAAGAACACAACTTCAAATGTAAACTGATTGAAATAGTGACTATGAAATAGCCCTGCCCCTTCTGTAATGCTGGGGAGAGAAGTTATTCATATATTATGGAATACCACAGAGAAGAGGAAAAAAATTACAGGTCTCTGCCACCATGGAGATTTTACCTGACAGGCCAGATTCTGATTGTTTCATCCTGAGTAACACATACATACATTTTTAGTGATGTTGATAAGACTTTATGTAGGTAGAACACTGTGAATAGAGGTGGTAGAATTCAGAAAATAATTAGCAAATACACAACAAGATTTTGACAACAGACATACCCCAATAAGAGAGGATAAAAATGATCGTAATATATCAAGGAAAAGTTTGAGTAATACTTAAATTTCCTAAATCCTGTTGGAGCTTATTAAACTAAAAAAGTTACACAGAGGTAACTCAAGTGTGTTAGAGTCTGTGGAAAGGGTTTGCAGTAGATGCTAGACCAATACTCTCAACTCACAGAGGTGAGTAGTAAGAAAATAACTTTCCGTATTGGACAAGACATAGGAATGCAGATAAATGAAACAGAGTAAATGTCATACTCAAGTTTCACCGCCAAAGATGGACAAAAAGCTGCTGCCTTCTTAACAAACAGCTCTATAGACTCTGAGAAACATCATTCATTGAGTCTTAACGTATCACCAGTTCCAGCCATCGCTGTGCTGTTCTGCTGGAGGCTGTCACATTTGTACTCAAAGTAGCCAAGGCAGCAAGCATCTCTTTCAATGGTGGTTGCCCTGGAAGGGCGATGTTTTAAACTACTGCAGCAGGATCTGCCAGAAAAGACTGACAAAATCTCTGATTTTCAGTATAGCTTTGAATTCTGCTACCCCCAGGCAACCATATATGTTCTCACTTACCTTGTCTGCTTTTCAAGATGGGAAACCATGACTGAGCACTTTGACCACTGGCTCAATAGTCTGTGAAATAAAGAATCCAATGAAGAATACAGCTGTACTTAGAGTAACACACTGTCAAAGCAAATTTATATTTCCAAGAGAAAAAAAATCTTGTTAATGATGTTTGGATCTCGAATCACTTTAAGATGTTAGTGACCTTCACCAAAGAACTCTAAAAGAAACAGAATCTCAGCATTCAAAAGGAGTTTAGAAGTATGATATTAGGAAAACATCTGTGATTTCTGCTGGATACAAGAAAAGCTGCAGAATGATTGTTTCGTTAGAAGAAGAAAAGATATAAATATGAAAAATGGCAGCACTGGGAACAGTCCACTTATGTGGTGTGACCTTCCCCGAAGCTTGGCAGATTTGTTCAAGATCTCCATTACGACAACAGCTCCGTCCTATGATACGCAAAAGTGCTTTCTTAGCTGAACAAAAACTGTACTGCACTCAACCTTCTCCTACCCTCCATAATACACTACCCTATAAGATTTCAAAGCTAGGATGCTGCATTAATAACATACCATACAGTGTTGTGTTTTGCTTGTGATATATTGTTTCTTTTGAATTGGTTTGTGCAAGACTGAGATATTTATTTATTTCTTCTTGCATTCTAACTTCTGACTGTCTTCTACGAAAAAACAGCACCTTTTGGAGTTTTTCTCAATATCTACCAGATCTCTAACGTAGAATTCTTTCAGTATAGACCAAAAAAAATTAAGCATTTTGGAAAAAGAAAAAAAAATTTACTTACCACTGCAGTTTATTGTGGTCTTCCACAGCTGTTCTTATACAGCTGTTCTTGAGAAGTCAGGTATTTAGAATTTTAAGCTAGGTTCTGTTAAAGCTTAAAGATGCCATTAAAGAATGGAATTCTTCCACTAAATATTCCTAAAGTATCTTTAAAATACTTGTTTATTCACAGAGATGCATTTCAAACCATTCTCAGTTCACCTTTCACACCCAAAAGTGTAGTTATTTGTCCTCCTTTATATTACTTCTTTTTGCTTTTAGAATTACTGAATTTTTTTTTAACAGTGTTATTAAAAATTCTGGGAAGATATCACATATGGAACAGCAATATCACCAGTGTGATATCTTAGAAATAATTAGTGGTTTGCCTCAGAACTCAGTAATAATGTCATTTCCCTTCTATCTCCCTTTTTCCTGAAGTAAGGATAACTGATGACATTTTGCCTCTGGTCATATAAATCACGTATTACAATATCATAAAGAAAACATGGCTATATGACAGCTGCCCTCTACTGGATGGCATCACAGCTGTGCTACTACATGGTACAATCAAATTCAGAAGTTATAAAGCAGACAACTTTCAACGAGTAAGTCAGGTGCCCTTTCCAGCAGCACAATTTCACACTACATTCTTAGATTTGGATTTCAAGTACTAACTTCATATGTGTCCACAGTGAATCTACAATTTTGTTATTAATGTAGTTTAGATTGTGACTACATTTCAGATGCAAAAGAAAAAAAAACAGCCTGAAATGCACACACAACAATTCAAATGCCCCCCTCAAAAGGTCAAAATTTATCCCTCAAACAGCATGATACCAAATAAAAGAAAAATGAAATGTATTGATAACATAATAAGTGATAATTTGAATCACATAAAATGGATCATAATCTTATGACAACGCCTATGTGGAACATAAGGAATGACTCAGAAATATCATATATGACCACTGGTTTCTCGAGTGACTTTATTTATGTGTAATAAGAACTTGAGACAGGGGAAGAACAAGAAGTCCTTTCACCAGCCAGATGAGAAGTCAAAAAAATAATTCCAGAAGTAAATCAGAGCAGCAACTATATCCTGCTGGAATACAAAAATCCTGATTTCACTCAAAAAATATAGCTAAGAAAATGGCAAGGCTAATAAATCAAGGGAAAAGTCTAAAGATTGCCAAATTGATGAGAACAGAAACTAGTGCAGTTGACAAAGAGCCTCACAATGACTGCACTATTCAAAGCTCACATTTCATTCAATTTTAGTGTCATGAAAGGTATAAAAAACAAGGGTATTTAGAACTGACTTATCTGAAGAAACTAGATTCAGAGACATACTCCAAATCTTAAAGAGCAAACAAAAAAACATTTTAGGTACTGGGTTCTAAGGAGCAAAGTAAGCATAGATACGAAGGTAGAAATGATGTGGAACAGATAAATGCATAGGTCAATACGGGAGTGCCACAAAGCTGTGTGCCATATTGTGCCTGCAGCATTTGAAGAATGATCAAAAGCAGAGAGGGGAAGGAGAATATGTGGGATAGGCGCTGGAGGAGGAGGAGGAATTAATATCTCTGAAGCTACTGTGGTACAGCTGAATTGGCACATGGATACCATTCTTTTGTGTGTATACTTTTTTTTTTTTTGAATAAAACTAACCACCCATGGAGGTTTAAAATCTACAGCAAAGAGTGTACAAGTGAAAACCTGGTCATGTGATCCACAGAAATAGAAGGCAATTATGTTTCAGTCAAAACATTTTCTTTTTTTCGTTATTCTTTCTTTCTCTTTCTTTCTCTCTTCTTTCTCTTTCTCTTTCTCTCTCTCTTTCTCTCTTCTCTCTTTTCCTCTTTCTTTCTTCCTTCCTTCCTTCCTTCCTTCCTTCCTTCCTTCCTTCCTTCCTTCCTTCCTTCCTTTCTTTTTCTTCCTCTCTCCCTCTTTCTTTCTTTCTTTTCAAACTCAGGAAAAGTCAGGTTGCATTTTGATTTTGTATCAGGCTGTTTGAATTGTTCATTATTGCCAAACTTACTGTTAGAGTTGTGTACCACTTCCTCCCCCAGACTGTCCTGGTCCCATGCTTCATCGTATTATGTTACTTTTACAAAGAGCCCACTGGAGTGTAAAGTCACTTGGGGCCTCTCTAAAGGTGGTCTTTAGGCACAAGCTACTGTGCCAGTAAAAATGAGATTGTCCCTTGCATAACACTCAAAAGTGCAAGAGGGATCCTATAGAATTTTTTGATAGCATGGCACATTTTTCAGTTATTTAATTTTGGATATCACATAAACTGAGAGATAACAAGTATCAGGAAACACTATTTTGAGTGCATGCTGTAAGGCTCCTGTTGAAATGCTATAGGAAAGCTAGAAAATAGCAGCAGCATTGCTTTAAAAGAAGGTATGTAGCAGGACTAGATTTTTGCCATTGTTAAAAGGTTTTACCAATACAGAAAAATCTGTCTCTAGAAACAGTAAAAATAAAGCAGCCAAATCATGATTTGAATGCAAAGTTAAGTTTAGCCAGGTTTGAATGCTTTATAATACTGATGCTAAGAGGTTCTTAGCTGGGCAAGAAAATCACAAGTGAAGCTCATTGTCTACTCAAAGTCTTAATAAGTTTATGGGATATTAATCTTCTGCAAACTTCTACAACTAGTTGGTCAGCAACATTACAGTGCTAAGTCATTGTTTCTTTTATAAGCTCTCTCCTCCAAAGCCTTCAGGATTCAGTTTCAGAATAAATCCAATCGAAGACATGAGTAAACAGTACAAATAATAACTAAAAAAAAATCAGTACATCAGAATTGTTTTGTCTTCCCTTGTGCAAGCCTTTGATTACCAAGCACTGTTAAGGATATCAGTGAAATGTCTCTACAGCTGGCTAGAAATGACAAGAGGAAATTGCACGTGCGTAAAATATAAAATATTAAAAAAAGTATAGGCTTATTTTTTCTAGATTTTCTAGGTTCAACAGATAGATGTTAATTTTAATCCACAAAATTCATGGACATAATAATTCAATTAAGAACTTAGTAAACTAATAACAATGCTAAAAGGAATTACCTTTTTAAGGAGGATGGCATCTCCAGGCAGATATGTGAGCTTTTATAAAAACGTTTTACTGTTATGGCAGTCAAGTCAAGTCTCTAGATTAGTTCTAATGTCTGCTTTGTATTACAAACCTCACTTCCATGAATTTATTCCGTGGTTTTAGATAATTAATTCAGGACATGAGCACCAACTGCTGTTTTAGGCCCTTCAATCCAGTTTTTAGGCAACGAGTGTAGAATTTGTCTCACTTAATTCAGGTCTCTAAAAATTACTCTGTTAGACTTGCAAGCTCCTTCTACTTACAGAGAATGGAAGCAGACATTTCTGAAGCTCCTTCTACTGACAGGGAGGGGAGGCAGACATTTCCACATTCAGTTATAGCATTTGAAGGTAGGTGTCTACTACCGGTAATTACAAGTCATCTTCTGGCATTGACTACGGTCCATAAACATAGATTTTCTGTATTTATATGACATCTGAACAAGCTGTGGGAAACAAAAGAAAGATATTCAAGTCTAGAAACAGTAGAATCATAACAGTCAAAACTCTTATTTCCATTCCACAGATAACTTCCCCTACTTATAGAGTGAGCCTAGGCCTGCCTGAGGCTAGATCCACAACATCAAGTGAAGTGACCGATCTGCTTCTTGGTCCAGTAGCAAAAGTCCAAATAGAGCCACTACGTGTATATGAAAAATCATGGGATGCCAATAGCATCTCAGGTATCCTGCCAAATCTCAGAGCTGGCATCAATGTTATTTATGAAGCTTTATATGGTAGCAATCTTAGGTCATTCCCAATTCTTAAGCACTTCAGACTACTTAGATCTGGACTTGGCAAGTCTCTTATGTCAGCCTCATTTAACCACATCTAGAGCAGGAAGAAGAAACTAAGCCTTGCATTCCCCAAAAGTAGCAAGCTAACTACCAAAGTATTCTCAAGTGAGGCTGTCTTCATCTCTTTCTTGGTGCTATTCTACTTTGTGGCCACAGATTAGCAGACAGAGGGAACAGAGTGCACAAGATAGTCATGATTTTCAAGTATGATCTACTGGAAATTAGATCCAAATTCAAATCTCTCTTTTGAGGAGAGATCTGAATCAAAGCCTAAGTCATTTCACAATCATCTATCACATAACACTATAAAATGGATGCACTTGTACTACTGGACAAGAAAAAGGACATTTTTACCTTTTGTTTCATGGCTTTGGTCACTTCTTACCTGTTTCTAACACATGCAAAAATGGATTACTTGCCTCCAATTCTGGAGATACATGATGGCATCAAACCCTTGGCTTTCATTTTTAACAAGTGATTCTGTGCCTTAGAGTAGGAAAAAAAAAGTGAAATATTACTTGAGAGTCCCAGTCCTGAGGTGCTTATCTGAACATACCAGCAGTCTTTAACAACAAATCTATGTAAGAAGAACTGTCCAGCTGTCTAGCCTGTTCTGCAAACACCAATTCAACTTGCTGTGATGATACAGTCAGACACCGACCCTAGCAAAACTCACACCAACATGAGGAACACTCACATCAGCTAACTGCTATCATTCTTCTGGAATGATGTAACCTGACAAGAAGACAACAGAAAAATCCCATATGGCAGCAAGAGATCAGATGCTTCATGATGCCCAGACATATACTCAGGACAACAGTGAGATTCTATCCTTACACTACACCTCTGTGCATACTTAGATTGTGCCCCTGCTCTAACACTCCAAGGGTCTATGGCCATAGCACACAGAATATTTCCATGGAGTGCTGCCATGATTTGTGGCACATGGGTTTCTTGATATGGTAGGAGGTCTCTAGGTTATCTTAATAACTTCCAAGTTCCCTGTGATTGAGCTTTAGCATTTCTGTCCCTTCCTTGTCTTCTATAGATCCAGACTCTTCCTTTGGGTCTTTTGCTTCCTTTGGAAGCACTGTGTGCATCCCAAAGTAAAAACCACAAAATATCCCCACTACCCTTGGCTCTGTGTCATTCTGTGGATACTTGGATGGCTGATAAATGGGCCTTAATGAAGAAAGTGCATTTCACTTGGGCTCAGTATTATGAATATATAACCACTCAGTCGCATTTCTCTCTTCAATTACTGCACATGCATATAGACAACAATTAGAAGCAAGAGGCTTCTAAGTAACCATTTTGCTAATGCAGGTTAACACTATTAAAATATGTCTAAGGAACAAGTTCACAGAATGTTTCTTTTATTAAAAAGCAAGCTACAGAAATTCTCTTCACTAGTATTTTTAAGAATGATATCTAAGTATTATGCTAATTATGTTGAATTAATCATAACAAATAATTATAGTACAGATGGTTATGTAGGAAGAAGGAGAGTCTGTCCTTCGAATTTGTTTCCCATGTGCCTCAGTTACCAGTGCTCTGCAGCACAGGTAACTGTCATTTTGCATTTCATTCAAGATGCTGAATGTAATGGAACAAAATCCCTGCATTCTTTCCTGACAGAGGGGTTTATACAAACCTTTTCTGTGGCAAGTTTCCACCCCATAAAGGACTCCTAGCCAGTGCACGTCTTCAGTGGAAGCAAAATTCCACTGGCACATGAAATACCTCTTCTTTCATGCATTTCTGTGTTTATTCTCTGGAGTTTTGCCAGAATAGACTTAAGTTACGGTAGCTAACACCATTGTAAACTAGTAATTGCGAAGGAGAGATTAAAATCTCCAAGGAAGAAAAATGCTTTAAGAAGCAAGGAACACTGAGTGGAGTCATACACTTGTCTCCCCACTGCAGTGGTGCTACATAGGTGTCTCAGAAAGCATAGAAGTGGAAGTACATTGCCTTTTCTAAAGGGTTGTTTGCATGCTCACCCGCACTCCCTGCAGGCTCTGAGCACTTACCACCTGACCAGCCATCTTTCAAGGCACTGAAGTAGCAAGGCAACCCTTCCTCACTCAGCCTCTTCCAGTGTCATCCTGGTGCCTGCACAAGGATCTTGGCTACAAATCTACCATTTTGCTTAGTCTAAGTGAAGTTACCTTTGACAACAATGAACATTTTTGTGCTTAGGAAAATTGTAATAGTGGCTCCTGTCAGCTGCATTGTAAACTGAAGACTACATCAATGTACAAATTTCAGTGGCATATTCACCCCTAGAATCTATATGCTCAACCTCTGTCCTGAAAAACAGCATTCAGTAAATGGATTGAACATGTGTATCTGGTTTTCATTTTCAGCTTACAGAACACAAAGTTATTGTCTCTTGTTTTACCAAAATAATCTACAGAATATGAAAAGACTGCAGTTAGCAATATCCCATTGTATATCAAGGCAAACTTTTTAGATTTTCAAGAATTACTAGCTTAAATCATTGCTTATAGAGATATTTTTTTCTCAGTGACTAATTGATTGTGCTGTCTCAGTTTGGTATTTTGTTGTTATGACCTTAAGTTGTTTCCCAGACGTAGCCTGTTGAGATGTCACTTTTTCCAAACATGCTGTGTTTCCCCTATAAAGAGACATTTGACCATTCCAAAACAGTACATGCAATGCTAAGGCTGTAATAGGATGTATCTTTCTGTGCTTCCTTCTCAATCCTTCACAATCAACCTGGCACATGCTGTCTCTGATGATACAATTCCAACCTGTTCATGCCAGTAAGCAGCATAATCAAGGGCACATCTCCAGTCCTGAATCTTCTAGAATTCTCATGTTAGGATTTGAATCCATGCATCTGATCCTAACCTGTTTGCTCTGTGATGTTGTTTGTTCCTAAAAGAGATTTTAATTTATTTCCTCAGTGACATTTTCTCCACTTGAGATATTATCGTTCAGCTTGGATATACTAAAAAGGCAGAAGTCATAAGAGAGGATTACATTCACATTGTCATGTGTGTTGACATTTGGGATATAAACCTCAGCCTAACATCCATGTTAAAATGTCCAGTATGACCCTAAATTACTTTTTAGTCTTCGCACAGATTCGGTGATATATCTGAATTACAAACATTACCCACAAGTGCAAACTTTTTACCTGTGATTGACGGCTACATGGATAAAGGGAGAATAAAAAGGCACCAGTGGTGCTATGTTTGTCTTAAAAGAGATGCATTGCATCTAACAGTTGCATTTTCTTAATCTTAGCTGGCAAGAATATTTCTGGAATTGAAGTTTGGGGTGGGATTCATCTCCTCTAACTTCAGATATATGATTTTTTCCTGTATTAGAAGTTAGGATGTTACAGACACCTATCTCTAGGTTAATAATCTAGATAGTATTTGCAGTAAATGGAGAAAAATTGGTATCTCTAGAATGTAATTTATCTCATCCTAAGCTAGGTGTCTGAAATAGATAAGCTGAACCACACTTTAGAAAGGTCTGTTTCTCTCCATTTGCTGTCAAGGGAATCTAAACATATAGTTCAAATATGGACTTATAAAGTCAAAGGAGATGATCCTATCCTTAGAGGGTCTCATTAAAATATTTTTTAAACTTATTTCCCTATATTTCTAGCTAACATGAAATTGTTTAATATTGGAAAGGTAAACTGCTTAAGGAAAAAAAAACCCTCCTTCCCATTTCTACTTTATAATTTAAAGTACTGAAGCCAGGGATGAGTACAACGGATACCTTTCTTTCTCACTTGCAGCTTGCTGTTGCAAAAATTCCTGTGTAGTATCCGTAATACTTGCAAATTAGAGACGAACTTCTTAGGTAAAATCCCGAGGCAGAGCTCATATTCTCATGGATATGACACTGCAATCCAGAATTTGGTTTTTAGTAGGCAAGCTGGAAATTAAACATGTTAAGTCCATATGCAAGAATTGATACTTCACAAAAATATTGAGAATCCTTAAAAAAAAAAAAGTAGAGTAGCGCAGTTAGGTTAATAGAAGAGAAACAGAACAGATGGCACCTGGATTTTTATCGCAGTGTTCAAAGAGATAGCGGTATCTGACACAACTTGTTTTGATATCATACAGAAGTGCTAACTTTCTTTGTCCACTGTCCGCTCAATGAAAGCTATTAAGTAAAATTTTTCTCTGATTTCAGAGAAAATACTCATGGATTGCAGAGAGCAAAAGACATTGTTGCTCTCTTTTGGTTGGCCGATAGATTTTGCTTGGTCATTTCCCCTACCCCTGTCCCCCAACTATATCACACTAACTTTGTGAACTGAAATGGAATGCTGTTATGCTCAGAGGAGCTGTTGCAAAGTGCTGTTTTGATAAATACTGTAGGAACAGAACTCAAAGGAATTCAACTGAAGAAAAATACATGATGTATTTCTTTTCTCATCTTTACCAGAGCTTTGATACTACTAGGCCCATCAGGGATAGAAACCCTGGTGGTGCTGCTACTGATAACATTTTTAGATGTAGGTCTTATTATGGTTTCTTCAATATGTAGTTCATGTAAACAAAATTTGCACATCAAAATCACTTTGCATGGTGGTCTTTTGGTTTTGCTAGCATTGAGCCTGTAACCTTTAAAGAATTCAAGGAACATATGCGGGTGCCTCTTTGTCAGCTGTTATTACATACCAGAATATAAGATGTCAGTAAGAATCATGATCATCACCCTCACATTTTCTTATTGCTGCCACAGATGGCAAAGTAACTGCGCCATCCAGATTTTTTCAAAGTGAAACCAGTGCCCGAAAAGATAGGTCAATAAATTCTGTTGTCCAAACAATATAACTCACTGAAATTGTTTTTGCAGCTTAACAGAGCATTCAGCGGAAGGACACCGAACATAGCATACAGCTGCATATGAAATATATACTTATGTGAAATAAGTGTTGTATCTGAAATAACAGGGTTTATTCAGCTTGCGTAGTGCTACCATTAGTACAAACAGGCAGTAATCCCACCCTAAGACTCTGACTGTGCATTACTAACTATGACATGTTAAGCTTGACTCGTGTGAGAAGCACTTCACAAGCGGACAAAGACTTTTGCGAGGATTCTCCTTCTCTGTTAAGACTAATGATTTTTCTACATTGGAGTTCTGAAATTCTTTGACATATATGAGTTGCTCATTATTTATTTAACATCTGAAAGGCCAATTACAGTGTATTCATAGGACCAATTAAATGGACCGTGGTTGTGCTAGAAGCATGTGTAGTTACTGAAAAAGGGAGTTAGGAAGAATAGGACAAGAAGATAACAGCACACAATGTCATGATACTGTCAGACTAGAACAGGGGAAAAAAAAACCCCAAAATAAAAAGCAGAACAACACCCAAAAGTGACGAACAGAAGTGAGGTAATTAATATTTTACCAGTGTATATCTCTGGAATATGAGGACAGTGTGGGATATTGTCTACATGTGCTTGTATGCATCCAGGCGTGATATAGAACACAGTATAGTGTTAAAATCTCAACAGGCTGAGAGCCCATTAAGGTTTGCTCATCAATGGTATAGTTTCATGCTTTAAGTGGCACTGAATCAAGAACCAGCCTTCATCGTGGGACAGTCAGAAGAGCAGATTTCAGTACTAAAATCAGACTATTTCATATACAGTTAATGGACTTACCTTTCAGATCATTACTGGAGGACAACATCTACATGCCCAAACTTGTGATAGTGCAGGCTTTGTCTTGAAACCAGAAATCACCACTGACTAGAGAGGACATGTCCAAATAATTTCAATATTTTATCTCAATAGTAATAATTTATTATTTATATATTAGATATTATACCATACATTACTCTAGGATCCTGTATTTTGTTTTTTATCCCAGAGAAAATGTGAAAGTCTGAACAATCAGAAAGAATAACAGCACAGACAATCTTTACTGGTGAGAGATTTCTTGGCTCAACATAATACAAGCCCAACAGGGCAGCCATTGCAGGAGTCTGTCCTCTCACATGCACCACTTACAGAAACACCAATGGAAACCAGCTGAACTCTGCTTATTTATCACTTTTGTCAGTCAGATGGACTTTTGTCCTAGTTTAAGGGCTCCCATCAATCTCAGTAGCCATACTGCCATTCACTGTATGGGCGTATCTAGAGTCAGCCTTTAAATAGTTGGGCACTGACTTCATGCTTTATTAGTCAACAGCTTCTAAGAGTCCTGTAGAAATTCCGTTTACTGTTAAAAGTTTTGAATGGCACATCATCGGAAGCTTCCCTTCTGAATGAAAAGAATGTTGATTTAGCCAAGTTCAGACATTTCAAGGCCACTCTTAACAATGTATATATAGGCAGATTTTTTCCCCAGGAAATCCATTCTCCCTTGAACTATGATCTCTCTTCACAAACATTAAAAAAAGCAGGCTATTTGATGTCTTAGAATCCCCCTGTGCTGATGCTTCTTCAATCCTTTCTGTATGCAGCATGATAAGAAAGAAGCAGATTATTTATATCCTATGAGGAAATAAGAATCAGACCCTTGCTGAGTCCTACAAACTTCTCCAAAATTTCCCACAAGCGCTCATTGAGTATTTGGTTCTAGTTGTGTTAACAACCATCATAATGGTTTAAGTGTATCTGCCCTAAAACAAAGCAAGCAGCCTGAATACAAACAGGTGATTTTTAAAGACTATAGAGCATTTAGTTAAAGTAGGAAACATACCTTTAACCTTTAGGACATCTACAGAAACTGAGCATAAGGACAAATCAGCACATCTCTTACAGTAAGACAGTGGGATAAATTAAATCTTTATACTGTATAACAAAACTTTGGTGAACTCTGCATGTCTATTGACCCTAATGTTAAGCATACTTCTTTACATGCCCATTCAGACGATATTTAAGTGACTCTTGACCACTTAAATATTTGCTTCAATAATGATGCTTTCTCAGGTCAGGGGCAGAATATGGACAATCAAAAAACCCAGTACAGTTTGCAGACATTTGGGAAGCCTCAAAGACAGACTTACATATTATTGCCTCTTATTTCTAACACTATGCACTTCTACACTTGTACTAAAAGATTACAGAAATTATAGGAGAGCCCTTCCTAAAACCGTGGACTATGAGGTAGAAAACATGGTTTCTGTTCCTGGAAAAGTGTTTTTATTATTATAAAAGAAAGCATACTAAAGTGAAATCATGCGATGTGTTATGAACATATTTGCTGTATATATAACTAGACCTTCTAACATGTAGATCTGCAGCATATAGGCTATCCCATTATAGTTTCAATACAGACTTAAGACATGAAGAAAGGGCTTCTAATTGCAAAGCAAGCATGTACATGTCTACAGCACACATACATAAGAATGCAGCATATACACAAGTTCCACAAAATTCTAGCCCAGATGTTCTGAAAATCCTGTGCTTCTGAAAAACAAAGTGCTGTAGAAGAAGTAGTTGCTGTTATTAACATATACAGGGATATAAGAGATTGATTGCCTTAAAAAGCAACCTATAGTTGTAATACTTTGCTTGAGGTATATCCCTACTACTACGTAACTTACTCCAAGTTCAGATCTAAGAGGTTATTAGAACGTGGATAAATTAGTGCTTCTATGAACATTGGTAATTAAACATCCTTCATTACTAAGAGATCATAAATATAACACTATACTTTCTGCATCTTTCACATAATGTAGTTACTGAAAACAACGATAGGAAGTAACATGCAATATTTTTTTTTCAGTGTTCCGGAAATCTGTCTCTGATGGTTCTCTATGGAGAGAAAGAGCTCTATGCTGCTTTTACTCAAGGGCATTCTCCATCCTCTTTTAAATTGTGATCTTCAGGGCCAATTATTCTGGTTGGATACACTTCTCATCACTCAATTTGCTAGTGTGTTTGAATTGCCTTCTTGATGTATTGTTTGGGGTACAAGTATGTGTACCAGTGCCCTCTGGAATTGTTGAATTGTTTCTGAATACAGTAAAATAGTTTTATTGCCCACTTTGTGCTAAAAAAGGCAAAACAGATCTGCTGTATAAAAACACTAGACAGCAGTATTTTCCAGCAACAAGTTATTGATCCAAATTCCAACACACAGTCCTGCTCACATTTTCTTTTACAGTCTATAGTTACAGATTTGGTCTTTACACTGATTCTTCCTCTGCACCTATGCAGTCATCCAAACCATTCTCTGCTCTATATGTCTAATAAGTATCCTTAACATCTATTGGTTATTGAAATAATCCATGCTTGATATCTGTGCTCGTAAGCATATGAGAAATATTGCTTCAGTTGTTTTATTAGTTATGTACACACCAGTTGGGAATCATACAGCTCTTGAAAACGAATACTCAACATTTCATTCCATGGCCTCCAGTCATTAAGGATGGCTTCTGTCCTTCACCATGCATAAGATGTTACAGAATTGACTGCATTGGCTGTAAGAAGAGACATGCCATTCTTTTTACTGCATATTACGCTCTGCATGCTGGCAGTGCATTTAGCTGACTTCTCTTAAGACTGAGCAAGTTCTGGCTGGACTTTTAATCTAAGAAGGGTGTAAATATGCCTAATGAAAGAATGTATCTTATAAACTTCAGCAATACTTCCAAACTTTTGGCAGTGAATATTCAGTTTTCACCACACTGGAAGAATTTGAAATTGAGGCTAGAATAAAGTGACTGGAATAGCCATAATGATGGAATAGTTTTGCGTTTCCTGTATTTTAAAAAGAGATTTCATACAATCATTTCAAAATTGTATTTTCTGATTTACAAAATGCCCCCCTCCCCCCCAACGGTATTTTTAAATAGTCCACAAAATAATTCAATGTTGAAAAAATATCATTACAGCTCCAAAACAATTTTAATAATATGAACTACTGAAAATTTTGGAAACATTAATTTTATCTCAGCCAAAGGTATATTTTATTTTCTCTTTTAAAAATGACAAATAACTTCAGAAGACTAACACTTTCCGTAGTTTCTTCCGTAAATCAGTAACCAGATTTCAGCTTCTTTATCCAGAAAAAAGAAGTTGTTGTCACCTCCAGCAGTATTAGAAAGCTATACCTATTTCTTCCAGGATTTTTCTGTATAAACATCCTGCCAAAATGAAGAGATGATATGATGTAGCTGGCAACTCAGTCCTTTGTTTCAGGTCCTGTTTCTACTCTATCTGAATAACCTTTTTTTTATCCCTCTCCTCTTCTGTCCTCTCAATCACAATACTTTTCCGCTTTCATGATAGATAAATAATATTTTTAAAAGATTTGTTAAAACCCACTGAAAAAAGTCATATTCTGCTCAGTGTTTTTTTAGAACAAAAATCCAGACAAAAATTCTCAAACTTTGGCAACAATTGGCAAAAGTGAAATCACGACTTTACAACGAAATAAAGAACATAAATTCTCTTCCTTTTAAACAGAGTTTTAAAAGCCATTTTTGGTGTGTAAAATTCCAACCTCTAATGCCAGCCTACGAGAATGAAATATCAGGATTCCACATTCTGTTCCACAGGCCAGGTAAGAAATAGTACACTGAAAGCTTGTGCATATACCTTTCTGCAGACCTGCAGTGAATTTGATGTATCTTTCTTGACACTATAGACAAAGCGGGTTCAGAAAGAAAATACATTTTTAAGATGCAAAAGATAAAATAAGCTTTTTTGAGCCTCTGTGAAAATTATTTTAGGAAAATTATGTTAAATGGAGAAGTCACACTAAGCTTTAGACTCAAATACCCTTGCATTTAAAAGGTATGGTATGCTGCTACTTGGCTTTGCATCTAGTTAGCTTGAAATAATGGACTGGTCTTGATGAATTCAGGCCACAATTCAAAATGTCATACATGGGAAGCATGAGAAAAGCTTTGCTAAACGTAAGTCAGATCACTGATTAATGGAGTTTGGCCATAACACTGTTGTATGAGACTTAGAGATAAGATAACAACTGACCTCAGAAGATACTTAAACAATTATGTATCACCTCCTCTAAGCTGTGTGGTATTTCTTTTTATTTTCAAGCTACAGTTAACCCATCAGATAGTCCAAGTCATACTTAATGATTATCCTGCAGTCAGTTAGACTGGAGAATGCATCTTTCCCCACCAACCTTTTATCTATAACTTTCAGATCTACAAAAGCAGTTGCTTTTAGGAAAGGAGGAGAACATATTGCTGAATTGTGCAGCTCCTGCAGTGTCTACACACCCAAAATAAAGATAATAGGCTCAAGTACAAGGAGTAAGAATTCAGTTTACAGGAAATCTCTCTCCTTGCTAACGTTTCCATAGTCAAAGAACTCCAAGATCTGCTTCCAAGCTACACACAGTTCCTGGTGTTAACTGCCGGAGCCCACTTAGCAGAAGGAGCCCCTTATTGGCATTGACACAGATACAGCTTCATTCCTTGCAATCAGGCCTAATAGTTTGACAGTTAATGAACATCGGAATTTGCAGAAGAATTTTCAGCAGTTTTTGGTGCTGTGCAATATAGAACATTCAATTTTTTTCTAATTTTCCTTCTACTACTGCAGTGAGCTTCTGTGGAGTTCTGTCACTCCCACTGGATTTTTTTCTCTTTTCAAAGAAAAGGAAAAATTGTGCTTGACTGTTCATTTGAATAAACACAAACTGAGATTCAAATAAGTATTCCTAGAGTAACCCTTTGAAAGTCTCACATGTACATGACAGCAGCTGCTTTAAAGCATGTAGTGAGTAGTAGCACTTGTATCTGGAGCTCTACACCTCTGCACATTGTTAAAAATTAGTGGAAAACCACATACTGCACATTTACATATGTTATTTCAATAGCTTTGTTATTTGGCAATCAAATGCCGTCAAACGCCCAAAGCATTTGCACTTATCAAGGATAAAGTCCTTGGCAAGTGTGAAGACTTTCAAATGATTTGAACTTAAATTATTGTCTGTTTTAAAGGTTTCTTAACATGTCATAAGGTTTTCTTTCATGCTTAGATAACTTAGTAATATACCAATAATATATCGCTAAATTGCAGACTAATAACCCTGAGAAATGTCATTAAAAACGTATCTTTCCACAAAATTTTAAGATTTACAACCAGTTTAGAAAAGTTCCTTCCTCCTTTTGAAGTAATGCATAATACCTGGTGTAACTCCAGCCATATTCTGCCTTATTGAGATTCTAGCATGGTTGCTCATTAGGTGGAGATATAAAACAAAACTATATTTGACACAAGTTCCTAGAGGTCAAAGAGAATACCAGTAGCTCAGGCCTACTACATCCATTCTAGAAATCCTCTGATTGTTCATTCATTTGCTTACTCATTCATTCATTACTGCTAAATCAATGAGAGAATTTATTCACATGGTGCAACTGCTCCACTGACAGATCATCTAGGAATGATTTTATATCTTATGGAGATGAATACCTATGAGCAAGTGACACAGTGCAATTAAGACAACAAATTCCAAGCAAATAAGTTACTTCAGAAAATTCAAAAGACTAATCATTTTGATTATTTTTTAATAGCAATGTGAAGTTCTGCATTTATCGCCTGATGGAACGCCTGAAATGCATTGTGTGCGTTCAAAAGCAGTCTAGGCTTCTGAATAGGACACTATAAACCTGATTTCAACAGATTGAAAACAAGATGTGACAAGCAGTTTGACACTGGCCCTCTACTAATTTCCGCTATTTGTAAAGAGGCACGTCTGAATGGAAATAGCTCAGCAGAATGGGTCAGTATGGTTGAGGCCATGTCAGTCCACACATAAAAAACACAGTACTGGGGAAAATAAGCAGCCATTGATTTCTAGTGAAAGCCCCTAGAGTCTGGGGAAAGCAGCCAAAACGAGGCACCAGCTGCTCTCTGCTGGAAATCTTTTGTGGAAGAGTGAGGGAAGAGAGAGAAAACTGGTGGGTCTGAAAGGGGAAGCAAGGCAGAAATCGGGAAAGAACAGGTGCTGCTGACTGCCTCAGCAATGCTTCATTCCTCACACTCAACATTCTCTGAAAAATGGAGGAGGGGAAACACACCCCAAAACTTCTCTATCTTTTATTTATGCAATGTAATGGGAATGGTTCCAATGAGAATTTCTCATGCTCTTTCACATTCCCTGAATTCAGCTGTGTGGCTTTGTGTGTGTGTGTGTGTGTGTGGTTGTTTTTATAAATACTGCTCCAATCCACTAAGTATATGCGTCAAAAATGGAACAAATACTCAGTGTGATTGCCGCTCCTCATTTGCATAATTACATTATGACAACAATTTTAAGATAATAAATGAAGGATATTTTGTTTGAAGTTTTTTGCCTATAAGACAAAAATCTTTCCTATCTGCTTTTTAAGCACCTCCATAATGATTTCATGCTACAAATCATAGTGAAACTCTTTAGCAATGAGTAATAACTCTTTTGCTTCTATCCCAAACACTGCAGGCAGCGCATCTTGCAATGGAATACAATATTCATGAAGGGCTTGCAAATGAACAGTTTCAGGTGGTCAGAAAGTCTGAAACAATTCCTACTCTTAATTCTCTTCCTAGGCCAGCATGCACAAGAAGCGGGGCAAGGGGAACAGTTCCAGACCAGCACTGACTTAATGCCCAGTTCAAAATCTAAACCTTGCAAAACTGTTAGCTTTATCCAAAAAGGGGCTCTTTTGAACAATGACAATTACTGCAATAGAATTATTAGCACAGTTGGCCAAAGCTAAGCAATATCCAATCAACAAATGGTCTTTGAAGTCTGTACAGAACTTTACATGAGAAACTTCATGTGCATTTAGTTGTAAACAGTTTTAGAGCAGAGACACCCTGTCAATGCTGACGACATGAAAAATGTGACAACTTCTCAGTTATGGAAAGTCCCCACAACAGTTAGAGATGCTTTTTTCCAACTTGTTTTTCACAACTTTGCTTTTTACCAACAGTGGAAGTTACTGGAGGTTCAATGTTACACTGCTGGCCACATCTTGTTCTCATTGTATTGAAATCAGGTTTAGAGAGCCCCTACTACTACGAAGCTTCTGAAGGAATGCAAGTGCATAACTCTGGGTATTGGGTTAGATCTCAGAGTAACAAAAGTCTGGACTGCTTATCTAACAGTGCTTCCAGTGGGGTGACAGGGTAAGCAGCTTCTGTCTCTTATCAACTCTGCAACTGCAAGTATAATTTAGTTTCCCCTGAGTGTTTTGAATCTTAGCCAATTTGCTTTGCTATGCTTTTTTCAGATGATCTGAAAAAGATCATCTGGTGTACCTCTAAGAACAACTCCCTCCTCTATTTAAATGGTCCCTCCTCTGACTTTTTCTTATCTAACAGCTGATCATTAGCCCCAACTCTAGTATTCACTTCCATCCTTTAGTTTCACAGAATGTATCTTTGCTTGCTTCAAAGCTTGCAAAGACTTGCCAGGCTACCAACAAATTCTATGCTGTCTTCTGCTTCGCTGAAGACTATGTAAAAACTAACTAATGTAAAAAGAAAACACTTCAAACACGTACATGACAATTTGTGTTTTGTTTTGCCGCCTGTATCTTCATGCTGTAATATTCTTCCACTTTCCTTGGTTTTGTACCTTATTCTCTCTACTTCAGAGAAATACTCTAACAGTCTGCTGTGTTCTCTCTTTTCTTTACTCTTTCACAGAACTACTACACTTCAGAGAAGGAAACATTGCAAGGGATTGCAGGCACCCTAGGCAGAAAAGATCTGCAGTTATTTACTGTAAGCTGGACTGCCACAGGCAAGGGATATGTGTGCATATGTTTGTCATTATAAAATTTGGACCCAATTTCATTTTGGATTCCCATCATCCTAGTATTTTTGGCCCCGATTTTCACAGCTAGGGTTATGAACCTTCCAAAGCTCTGCATATTTTCAAGAAGCAGCTTGGGTGTGTCAGTGTTGTAGGACTGGAGCCTGTGGAAAACTAAATATTATAGAATGTGAAGTAATTCAATGATCCTGAGCAGCATCAGATCGTCTTCGTTCAAGCAACAAAACATTCTGACCAAATGCCAGGATGGCACAGTCTTTTCATTTTCATTCATGCTTCAGGAACCTGGACTATTCTAGTAGAAAGTTTAAAAACAGCTAATGTGAAGACGATGTTTAAAAAATCCCTATATATCTGCAGGAAAGTATATTCTGTCACAGTGCATTGTTGGTTGTATCATTGTCATGTTTTCAGCAGACAGGCACAAAAACAAGGTGAAGAAATTTTGCTTAAATAAACTGAAGCAGAAAAGAAAAAACAGAATACAACAAGAATAAGATATTTTGGGAGTATTCTTTATACTTAGGAGACAGTACTGAGCTAAATAACAGAACAACAGTAAAAGCATATGATTTTAATGGAAAAAATATGACAGTCCCTCTTGCACCCTGGTCAGACAGCCTGGGATATCTTCACATTATAGCATGTCTGAATACATCCATTTGTGAAATTCATTAAATTCATCCAGAATAATCTGTTTCCCTGCTACATTGTTATGCAGATTTATTGGAAGATGCATTAGAAAAGTTTGCAGTGTTTAGCAATTATCATCCACGTTATAAATTTTCCCTGTTTCAAAACCTTGGAGTACAATTTATAATATGCCCTAGTAGTACCCTGGGTATAATTCATCACATTAATTTCTTCATTTCCAGCAAGCACACATTTTATCTGTATTATTTCCCCAATCAACTTTTTTTTTTTTTTAAACACAATGACTGATTTAATACACATGGCAACATTAGATCTCTAGCATGCCCTCTCATCATACATCATATCTGTCTATGGATACCCAACTAACTACCATGGTTTGTATCCTCAGCTTGTGTAGATAGACAAGGCAATTCAATATTGTCATTATAGTTTACATCTGCTAAAAATACAGCTCTATGGCAGTATGATACATTATTTTGTATTAGAACAAGTAATTTAATTGGAGGAGGGCAAATTAAGGTTAAATGAACCCTAAAGGTTAAAAATTAACTTTTTAATACAAGGCTTCCCATACCAGAGAGTGGAATTGTGCATGGGTGTGTATAAATAGACACATATTTATAGATAGAGAAATACATACTTATAGGGAAACGGAAATAAGTGCAAATCATGACTCACATTGCTTTGGAAAAGATAAAGTTAGAATCTATGTCTCTTAGGCTACAGTGCAGAGGTATATACCTCTGTTATTAAAATGTTTACCATTCCAATTGGATTTCTAAAGATAAAATATCTAATGTAGTTCAATTGGCCTTCACTTTGGGATTTTTCCCTATAGAGAACTCCTAGATGTATAGTCAAGAACCATAAATATTAGGTGAGACTAGTTATAATAAGATCAGTTATATCTAATGGGAAACATTTACCTGAAAATCTTCACATGAAGTTCAAAAGTATTGCTTTTTCAAAGAAATTGAGTAACAAATTGAACATATAGTGATGTGGAAAAATTCCACACCATGCTTCATAGTCATTCATAGGTGAAGAAAAACATCTGATATTTCAATATTGCTTTAGAGTTCTATGAAGAATTCAGTAGAAAGGATCATCTTAAACAGCAGCCAGAGGCTGAATGAGAAGAACAGAACTGGGGTGAGAGCTATTTCACTGGCTGATAGTCTTACAACTATTCTTGGCACCAGCTTTAGACTGCTGAGTGACACAGTCACTTTGCTTGTTTCAAAAGCATGTGGCACATAGTGATTTTAGAAGAATCACAGCTTGCAGAGGTCTTCAGGGTCCACTGTCTCACAGGTACCAACACCAACCTCTCTATGCCTGCTGCTATAAGATAAAAGTCTGTTTTGAAAGAATGCAAAATTTATTGACATGTTTGTTAGAGCCGAGAGCGGCTCTTGAAAGGCAAAAGTACGCCATGTAATTATCTTGGCCTCAATCCTGAAAGTCTTTGTGTTGCATCAGGAGTACTTTACATGGTCCAGCTCAACCAACAGTAGACACTACGGTTACATTTTTGTGCTCTCTTTCCAGGAAGTGCAGTACAAAAGGCTCTACCCAAAAAGCAGCGTAGATTTTACTGTTCAAATTTGAGACTGCCATATGATCTAGTATTTTCAAGTAGACCGAAGCTCAGCTAATGTCAAGTGGTTTCTTAGAGTTTTTTACGAGTCTCTCCAAAACTCAGAAACCCTCATCATGCTCTGTCCCTACAACTCTCTACCATACTTAGATTTTAATAAGGATAACACTTGAGTACCATCTGAACCTGCATAAAGGGAACACTTTCCTGAAAAAAAAGTCCAATCTTTCACTAGTGATGCAATAATACACAGAGATTGGGGTGCAACCTGTTTCTATGGTCATGAACAAGCTCAGTATTGGTAGTGTCAATGAACCACTGGTAAGCCCTGCTTGTTCCACTTCAGAAAGAGTAAGTATTATTGTGGGCAAAAATAGGTGTTTAAGAAAATAGCATCCTGCATTTCTCTCTACCAGGAGCTTCATGATTATGCAGCTCTTTACTGGCATCTTTTCTTATACTCTTTGGGCAGAACCTCAATCCCACTCCCTCTTATGCATAGAGAAAAGCAGCTGACACCAAAAGCAGGGTGTCAGCTTGAAATTCTGAAGTGCCTTTTCTAATGCAACAAAAATGTTCAAGGTATAGGCATCCTATGAAGCAGTGGCTGATGAGAACTCCAGGTCGGAGCTTATAGTAACCTAAGCCTACTGTCCAAGAACAGGTTAACTAACTAATGTTTTTTGGGAAAAAAAAAAGTAGTATTTTTGAAAGAAAGACAAAATTATTGGGGTGTGTAGTGCAGGCTGTTCACAGATGTCTGAAAGACTTCTGAGCAAAGTGTTTCCATCATAATCTCACATTTCAGGCAAGGCTTCAATGTCACAATTATTCCTCTCTGGATCAACTCAAGCCGGGGGTGTGTGTGTGTGTGTGTGTGTGTGTGTGTGGTGTGTGGCATTCCCTGCCTTATAGGGGCCAATAATGGGAGTTCAGCAGAATTTATGTAGGTAAATGATAAGAGGTCCCAGTATTTTCCTGTGTCTTTCTACAAAGCAATTGTCATGATAAATGATCAAGGACACAGCAGAAAAATTAATTCAAGTTCATATCTATGTACAACTGATGGGTTTTTGCTATCTTTTCTCACCAGTACAGTCTCCCATCTCTGGCTCTGGCTATGGATTTTCTTCCCTGCCCCCTTGTCTTTTTTCTTGGTCTTCATTTTGCTATCCTGTTCCTCTTCTCCAGCGTTTCAGCTACTCAGTCTCGCATTTCTTCCAACTTTTTGTTTACTACCCAACTTAATTTCTTCCTTGTGCTATTCTTTCTTACCCCTCCAGAACGTCACATTTCCCACAACCAAATGCTGCCCTCCAGTAGTCCAAATGAGGTTGAAATTTTTGTCTGTACAGTTCAGAATTTGAAAAGAAGGTCAGAATGTGAAGATTTCACACTATTTGTTTAAAAGGTTTTCACACTATTTATATATTGAGTGATCAAGAAAAGACTGCCAATTAAAACTTGTTTTAACGTTGCATACAGTCTTTTTATGACTTCCTTCATCAACAGTGTGTCTCATCAAGACCATTAATGAAAGTTGAAGTGAAGAAAGTCAGCTCTGC
>NW_009615584.1:51103-87777 GCF_000690535.1 Cariama cristata
ATACTACTGGAACTGAGTTAGACAGCTGTGACAAGAAGATCAGAATGGGTAGTAGTGCAAGGAGTTAGCAGCACCATGCGGCATGGAAAGCAAGGATTTGAATCTGGTGAGAAACCAGGCCTCACTGTTTTTCTTAATTGTGGTTTGACACAAAATGAATAGCAAAAACAGCTTTGAGAAACAGACTTCCAAATAAATTTTCCTTCTTTGCAGATACTGTACCTATTGCAGCCAAATGTTTGTAAACTGCAGAACACTGACACCACACAAGAATATGAAAGAGCATTCATCAATGGTACTCTGTACAAGACCTTGGACTGTATTGTGTAGAGTGATATTTCCGTTAGATTGTACAGGAGTACTAACTGTGCACAGCAAATTTATATGGAAGTCCAAATGCAGTTGCTTGCTGCCCTTCCAAGTGGGACAATGCAAGAGAAAATGTTGGGAGAAAAATCTCTTTTTCATACTAGATTTTCAAGCTCTTGGCTACAAACATTGCACTTTACAGTTTAGATCCTCATTCTTCTATTTTTACCAGAGCTAAAAATGTAGCCCTTGAACCAATTCAACCCTATTCAGACAAAGATTGTAATAAGGGCATCAGAGTTTTGGTCAAATAAGGAAATTTGGGATCAGTCTCTCTTGTATTAGAAATCAAGATGAAACAGACTGCAGAGAAAGCATATGTTCCTCATAGACACTCTGCTAATATTAAGTATCCTGCAAGTATATTTTGAAATCTGTCTGAAAATCTCCTAAATCTGTAGCCAGAGGTTCCACTATTCAAGCCATTCAGCCTGTAATAAACCTAATGCCTCTCTTTTCTTTTCTGAGACAGAAATATATTTGCATTTGTTCACCCACAACTTTAACAGATGCCAACACCACAACACCTTCTGCGGTCATTTTTTCCCAGTCTCAGATCCAACCATCCACAAAAACTTCTATGTTGCATGGTCAAAAACTAAAGCAAGACCCACATCCAGCAAGCCTGTGCTTTGGGATATATAAAACCAGTCACCCTTAAACCTGGCACTCTCCATAGCCTACCTGTGAGCTGTTAATCTTGGTACCATCTCTTCTCTCCCCTTTTGTCCTCCAGGATCAAGTAACCCACAAGCACCTGCAAGCCTGGAGAGATACTTTCTGCTCACCTGTCCCTCTGCCACAGGGGTCATATAGCCCTTCCCCACCCAAAACCCCTGATGTGAGGTATTGGCCTGGCAGTTCTGCTTGGCACTGCTATGGGATGTCCCAGTGCAGCCCCTCAGCTCCACCATTTGAGGCAGCAGTGGGATACCTCATGGACCTGGGGCTTGGACGTCTTCACGCTGACACTATTAGGGAGTTTATTTGTCTGAAGTGTGATTACCGTGATAAATGGGCCAATCACTTCAAAACTTAAATGTCATCTCTAATTTTGAGAGTAGAAAGACAACACTTTGTTCAATAAAATGATGGCACTTTAAATTTTCTTTTCAATGTGAGACTTGCTCCTCACCAAAGATCCTCCTCTTCCCTTCTGCTCTCTAGCTACAGAGTTTACCAGATTATTGTTCACTTAATACAATGCCCTGCTGTACAAAATCACTCTTAAATTCTTCAGTGTAATTAATTAATACACAGATGGGAATGACCTCCTCCACAGCTCTTTCTCTTCTCATCATATGTCCAGTAATAACTGCCAATTTTCCTTTTCTCTGCAATTAGCCTATAGGATCTGCACGTGTGTGATGAGAGATCACAAGACCTGAGACATCCTGGATGGTGGAGCCTATCTGCCTTCTGCACCACGCGGAAGTACCACCATGCAGTTCCCCTGATGGACTACATTAGCTTCCCATTTTCTCCCTGCAATTACTCCTGTTTCAAAGCTTTCTAGACTTTATTGCTATGATCGTTCAAAACCTCCAAGTTCTCAGCCAAAATACGTTCATAATCAGCTTAAATCCATTAGATCTCACTCCAGCTGCATGCTTTGCCTTAAATATGTTTTTGTTCAAGTCCCTGATGGGCCAATATTCATATTAATTAATTCTGTGTTTTACTAGTCTGAAACATACCACACTTGTTTTATCTCGATTTGTAGGACAATCTCTATTCATATGATGTACCTCCACTTCCACACAGACAAGGTTGAATTCATCTTTCTTTCTACTGAATTTTGTAAAGTTTTATACCTGAGGTCTAACCAAGGCCTTGCACAGTGCTTCTAGTATCTATATTGTTAAAGGTCGCTTTTTACTTTTTTTTAAAGTGTTATCAGATTGGTAATGCATATTCATTACCTCTGTACACACTGCTTCAGTTGATGGTGAAATATTTCCACTTATAGTACATGGAATTATGCTTTCTTCTCTTCCAAAACACAAGAAGGAGCAAGTTGATTTTGATTTTGTGAAAAAGAACTGCATGGGCTGTCCTGCAAGGTCACAGAGTGAGCATACTGGAGCTTACCAAGTCTTAGGACAATGACAGGAAATTAATATATGAGGCAAGCAAGTCACTGAAATCCTAATGTAACAACTTGCACTATATTCCTACAGAAAGTTCTGAGAAGGGATAAAAATGTCATCATAACTTAGCAACTAACTTCAATAAAAATCATGCTAATAATATCAATTAGAAAGTTCATAAAAAATTGGCAGAAAAATGAGAGATATAAAGGTCATCTGCTTTACTCAGCAAAGTCCTCTCTTGATCAGATTCAACAGACATTATGAATTTTCTGAATGCTGACATAAAAAACAGAAAAGAAACCAAGATAGAAACCCTGTAAACAACAACAGTAAAAAGTCATATTATCGTCTTTAAACAGGGGTTTCTGGGAATGTGCTTCAGTATCATTGCACAGACCCAGGGTATTTAAGTGACTTGTTTCTCGCCTTTAATTTGGGGGATAGGTACCAAATTAACCCATAAAGCACTTCAGATTCTGGACTAAGTGTTTGTGGCTTGTGTGAGATTTGCTAAAAATACACCTGTTTCAAGGTAAAGTACCAATGTTTTTCTTCATGCTTCTTGTCTGCTGTGGAAGGAACAAGTCAAATTGAAAGGTAATGCTTCTTACACTTTTCATAAAAAAAAAAAATACACTTCTCTGTAGCCAGGTATCTGTTGTTTATTTCTCACCATAAACTGTATATTCCATTCATCCTGTAGTAGTTCAGTGGGAAAAACCCCCAGAAAAAAAATAACTCACTGAATTTCTTGAAGTGCACTAAACACTGAAAAGCAACTATAGTGCTGACCATCACCTGTGATCTCTTGCATAGGCTCTAAATGTAGTCAAAACATCTATAATTTAAAACTGAATAGTTTGAGTCGTGGGTTGTTTTTTTTTTTCTCCCCTCCCCCAATAACCTTCAGACAGAAAGCATGGAACACAATAGTTCAACAACTTAAACATCTACTCAATTTTTCTGCTAGAAGGAATAAAAATCCTGTCATGATAAAAGGAAGCTTTGAAAGCCAGGCTGTAACTGGCTTCCAGCTTTGTGCATGATAACAAGAAAAACAGCATAACAGTGGAAAAAAAACAAGATAGATTTCATTGTCACATCTAGCTACATTGTTCTGTGCAAGCTTAAAAGTAAAGATGCTGTGTATTTTAAACATACAAAATATCTGCAGAGTCTTCCAGTTTTATTGTCTTTCTTCTAGTATTTGTCAGTTTAAAAAAATGAAAAAGTGAAAAAAAAATTGTACAGTTCTGCTTCTTAGGCTTCCCACCCTGTTGTACTTCTTTTTACTGTTTGTCTTAGGTTATATGCAATATTGTCATAACTATGATTCAGAGGGAGGTATACATTCTGCCCATAAAGTGAGATTGAGATATTTATTGATTGATTTCTAAAATGCACTTATCTAACAAATTCTGAGAGAATGGTGAGAGATTAAAATATAAATACATACTTGCAATAACACATATCCCAGTATCACTTAGCAATCACTTGAGTTAGTAGATGAATTCTGCTCTATACTCCGAAGGTTAAAAAATTCGAGCTGTGATGATGGACAGTATAGTGCAGGCTATACAACTGCTGTCTGTCTTCACATACAGCCTTCTTAATACTTGAATAGTCAAGTTTTACCCAGTTTGAGGGTTGGTCTTTTTTTCCAGTAAGAACTACCTATGGTTTTGAGTGAAATTGGGTAAGGAGGAATATTATGTACTGGCCTGCTGCTTCTGCAGCTACAGAAGCATGCATGAGTATGCTAGATGTCTTATGCCTTAGTCAGTCATACAAACACAGAGAAGGGAAACCAGGGCTTGTAGGGGGACAGCATTCCTGAAAGATGTTCCACGATGTGGTAGGACAGTGAGCAGTGGTGAAGAAACAAGAGACATTGAACTATGACAAGGTGGATACAATTGACTGTGGTTGAACCAGTGGGAAAAAAAAAAGTCATTCAACACCTTTCAGGCCTTTCTTCAGCATGCAGAATTAATGTTTAGATGTGTGTTTTTAATAGGAAAAGTTATCTCATACTAACTCGGCAACTGATGCAAATCAGAAGTAAGGGCAATAGTCCAGGCTTGACGCATTCTCCATCTAGTTTAGTTGAATCTGGCTACTACCTTATGAAGGCTATCTAAGATTCAGGGGCCTTAAACAGTCATGATTTTGAAAACATCTGGAAGACTTAAAATTTGAGAGTAACCTTTACCTTAAGCTTCATTTGTTTTCATTAGTCTGTATTAGATGCTCTTCTGTAGATTTACAGATTCTGACGGCTTCCCTCCCATGGTGTGATAAATGAGCCTCACAGTTTTTAACTTAGCTGTCCAGCCCAGATGGCAGAATATCCACCGGGAAAAAAAAAAATAAAAAAAATTGAATCAGCAGGTCATGGAGAAACAAGAGTGGGGAATAAACTTAGTCAAGACAACCTTACAGCATGATCGCCTTGGCTCATTCAGAGTCTGAAACTGTCCTTCTACGGTGGAGGGTACCTGCTAGCATTGCCTGTAGGAAACACAGTCCCATATGAATATCTCCCTCCATGTTTCCTGTAGTTTTTGGAGGTTCAAAGTGCATCCTGATAACAAAACTGTGCCCATAAAATGAATTCATATCACTATTTTTAGGATGTAATTAGGAATATATGCTTGCTTACCAACTAGAGGCATAACATGTATTCATCACAAACTTTACACGGGAAAAAAAAAAAAATCTTGGATTGGCACAGAAAATTTTGTCTGTAAGCAACACAGCACTGACTTCCATGGGATTAATAATTCATATATTTTATCTCATTCAGGGCATTTCAGAAAGTCCATTATACTATATTTTCTGCATAGTCAGTAAATTTTGTAGCTCTTAAAACCCGTGAAGTGAAAAATAGGCTTGAAACACCATAACACTATCAATACATTAATATTTATGTAGTTCTTTTAATGACAAACATTCTGAAGTGCTCTCCAGTAAAAGAAAATGAAATAACTCATGAACAGAACGCAGATGACTGTAAGTCAAAAGGTCACTAAAAAAGACAAATCAAATGAATCTTTTGGCCAAGGGACTGACCAAGTTCACCCAATTAACTCCTGGAAATCCTGTGGTCTTTTCTAAAGTGCTGGCTAGCCAAGTTTTAGGAATAATCTGTCAAGAACCAGAAAAGAATCAAAACTATCATAACAAATGAGGGGTACAAGTAGAGGTCATTTTAATACAGACAGATAAGAAGGTGTTCCAAATAAATACTGAGTGTACAGAATACTTCTTTCCCCTGGCCATTTATGTAACTGATATAGCTGATAAAAATGCAGTTATTGAAACTTTAAAAAATTTTTAGGCTAAGTATTATTTTATTCGCACACCACAGCAGCAAATCGTTGATATAAATTATGTTAATTCCTTTACTATGATATGGTCATTTATGAGTGAAAAATAAATGTAGAAGACAAATGCTCTCTAATGCATAACTACTGATTCTCTACTAGTAGCTTGTTTTCAGCTAATTTTCATCCTTTAGTTTTTTTAAAAGTATTGGATTTCCTTGTAAAATTATCCTTCAGATTCAATCAGTTTCTTCACTGCCTGATAAAGCTTATGACTAAAGAGAAGAAACAAACTTGGGACCATAAGTGAACACAAAACTGAGTGTATTTCATTAGATGTGATTAGAAGAATCAGCTGGTTTTCCTAGTTGGCAATACCATATGACAGAGGACTAGATGTGATGCTGAATCTTCTCGTTATACTAAAACTTTCAGAGGAGAATCTGAGATTTCTTTGGCTACTGGAGGGTTGTAGATGGCTTTTAGAAGCTAGTTCCAGCAAAAGTCATTAAAGAAGAGGTGCATGTATGAAATGATTTGGTGTGTTATTCGTACTCATTAGAGGCCAAGGAAAGCTCTCTTTTGTAATGGAATTAGTAGAGCAGGAAGAGAGAGGAAATCAGGTTAATGTTTATGGCTTTGTGTGCTTGTTTTTTGACCAAAAAAAAAAAAAAAAAAAAGAGAAGAAAAAGAAAACCTATAGAGTTGACTACTTGTATTTAGTCACTGGCAGGCATCATGTTTTCTGCTTTTAATTGGAACACAAACATTCAATTTTTCTATAGGTATCTGGTTTTCGTATTCAACTGAGTAATATACTATCTGAGTAATGTTAAAGTACCCAGAAAGATACATAGACTATAGGGTTTATCCCTGAAGCATTTTGGAAACACTCTGATTTTAATAAAAATAATAAGTATTTTCTCTCAGTGTTGTTAAGACATCTTGTTTTTATAAATAAGATCCACAGAAGATGTGGAATCTAAAGGACTAGTAGATTATTATTCTATTTAGGAAACACTGAAAATGCTAAGAGTAAAAAAATTAGAAATACTAATGAAAATTAAGTTATCATCTCAGATCTGATCCTGGTAAAAAGTAGTTATTGTGCTATACACTGTGCCATAGCAACTAAACAGGGGAACAGATCCCATCAATAATAAAATCTCAAGGGGCAAGAGGAGTACATGGAGAAAAATGAGGAAACTACCTCCTTTTAGCACCTCAGAAAGATCTGTATCCCTGTTTGGCATCCATGTCTTTTAGTCACATGCTATGAGTATGTGATGGTTCCTAATGGAAGATCTGACTTTTTTTTTTGTAAGTTAGGAATGAAAAGTATGAAAATTGCACCCACTAAAATTAGAAGAAAAGCAAAATAAAAATCAGACTCCATTGGCACAAGAAATTTGTCAGGCTTTAGACTCCTCAAGGCTTGTTCTCATACGAAATGCATCTACATATATGAAAACAGCTGCATCTTCAAAAAAGTTCTGCTTAGGGATGCCAATTTTAAAAGTGATAAAGGCAATATAGCTGAGAACATAGGGGTAAAGGTGTGTGCAGTTTCTGACCCCTGACGACTGAGTCAGTGAGTTGTCCTCTGTTAAGTTCTCCTATTATCCACAGAATGAGGCAGGCACCTCAGACCAGTTTCTCTGCATACCAAATGGGAAAATGCAACAACTTAGCTAATATGAAAACTAAACATAAAGAAAATTCCACCAATTTTCAAAACTCCAGGTACATGACAAAAGATTGCAAGTAACTCTTCCATCTGTTTAGGATCCAGAACTTCCAAGATTTTTCACTTGGAAGGGAGAATTTATTTCTTTTGCATAAAGATTACTAGAGGAGATGTGGTTCTCAGCTTTCAGGTAGTAGCATCGGAGCCAGAGCATGTATCCAGGCAGTAGTTTTAATCTGAGACTGACGGAGTTCAAATCCACATGCTTTTGAAAGAATCCCTTACCCCACACTTCTAGACCAGGTTGGAAAGAGGGTAGAGAAAGTCTCCTCCAGTCTTGTACAAGTTTTGTAGCAAGGAATGTAAAGTTAATTCAGCCAGAATGGAAACACAAGAAGAAATGGCTGTGCAACCAGAGTTTAGAGAGTTCTTTGGAAAAAAAAGGAGTATGACTTAACCAATGTCTGCTCCTGAAGTGGTTTGTGGAGTTTTTTACTCAGTGAGTGTCTAACTTAAAATGAAAAAATACTCCTGTATCAGGAACTACAATGTAATGAAAATTTTACCTCAAGTTGTGAAACAAGAACTACAATATATGGATAGTCTTTTATTTTTTCCTTATTTACCCAATTAGATTGTAATTTATCTTCTGTAATGGGATTACCAAAAGTAATATGGCAGAGTCTGAGAAGATCTACTCTGCATGTGTTTAAATGTAAAATCCATACTCTGAACCTGAATCAGACTAAATGAAAATGTGAATTTAGGGGATGGGATGTCCCCACCTGGAAAACACTCAGCAAGCATTTCTTCAGAGTAACTGAGCAGCTACGATGTGCCACATTTCTGTAGGGACATGGATTTGCCAATTATTCTATGTTATGTACCTATGTCTATGTCTATGTTCTATATTTCAATGAGCATATACTCTTTTTTAAAAGCAGACTCAAAACACATGCTTGAGGCCAAAATGGGTTACCTGCCATATTGTTCAGTCACATCCTTTAGCAGTGTGATCATCTTGAAAGTCCCTCAGTTAATGGTTGGTAGAAAAAAATGAAGATTGCTCACTTTGTGGTGAGGAATGCATTCAGGCATGTTCAAACTGTATGCAAGTATCTAAAATTATATGTGAATAAAAGAAGGAATCATTCATCCCTCTTATTTCTCAGCTTATCAAGGCTGAGCTATCTGACAGTTAAGAATTACAGGTTTCAGCTTTTCATGAACATTTTACCACATTTGCTGTGGGAGCAGATTCATCCAGGAGGAAACTGCAGGGCTTGAAACCTGGCTCTACAGAAATAAACAAAGTAAGATGGTATTTCTCTTGGTAAAAGGTGCTTCTGGGAAGTATTGAAAAAAATCTGCCTAATTTACCAAGAAACAAACTGGGAAGCCCCTTCCTTCTTTGGAAATATCATCTGGAATTTATCTTTTACTCATTAAAATTCTGAATATGTTGAGAACATGAACAATTTTTAATATTGTATATATCAACTCCATGTAGGAAATAAAAAAGGAGATACAATCTGTATAATGGGCATAAAAGTATCCAGGATTTCCACCCAGTGTTCCAAGCTGAGGGGCATGAATTGCAGAATTGCTATTAAAAGTTTGCATGGAGAGACTTGGTAGAATATTATAAGCTTTAAGATTTGGAGACTCCATGCTTACTAATTAGTAACTTTTGATGATTGCTCCACCAGCATCAGACCATACTCAGTGAGATACTGACCTATTTAATTTGGTTTTTAGCATGGAGCCTGAACACACTTGCAAGCATTAGATGAGACAGAGCCTGAGTTCTTTCCATTAGTCAGAGCCATTCTCTCCCAATTTCATGTCTATATCTTACATTCCTCATTCCAAATCTGAATGCATAAGGAAAGGATGTGTTCTGCTCCAATAATATGAATGTCTGAATGTTAGAGGAAATAACCTGGTGTAAAATGCATATGTTAATAGTGTTACATGGACAGCTTTCATGTGGACCGATTTCCAGGAGGTCAGATTATCTGATTTCATCATCTCCAGCTTTTAACTCTGTAAAACAGACATAAACTCTTAATGTTGAAGGAATGGACCTTTTAAGTTCCTCAGCTTGTGTCTTTCTGCTCTGAAGTCAATTTCCAGATTCCATTACATTCAGGATTCTGGACTGGGACCTTAAAATTTAATTTTAATGGTTAAACCAGCTGCTTCAAAGTGAACACTTACTTTCTTATCTGCTAAAAATGCTAAAGTTCTCTGTAAAGGAACAGAAATGTGCTCCTTTTATGATTAGGAAGATTCATAAAGATCCTTATGAAAGGAAGATCTTTTTTAATGGGAAAAAGCAGGGAAGTCCACTCAGCAAGGTATATATTTTAGATAAAGCCATTTAAACCCATTTTTAGAGTAAACATTTTGCACTGCCCTCCGGCTAACTGCTCTAGAGATGAAAGGCATCATTATAATCTAGTCCCTTTTGTCTTTGAAAGTACAAGTTTTGACCCTCTTTGGTCATAGACTTGAAACAAAATGAAGAACAGAAACCAAAAGACAGGACTGTACAAATAACACGTAATTTTCTACATGTTGCCTCCATTATACTGGGTTCCTTTTAGATTTTTTTTTCAAAACTAAAGGTCCTCTTCTTGTATTACAGGTAGCTGTTGTGAAATAACATGAGTCCAAAGATCCAGAGAAACTTTTTTCAAAAGTCCTTAAAAAAGCCTTTATGATTTCCCTTCACTATTGATCTACATCATTCTACCAACTTTAAACTGATAGATATAAGCAGAACATGAGAGACATTTTTGAAAACGCAAGTGCCAAATGTTTAACATAACCTTGAGTTTTATTGCAGAAGACTCCTAGTTCTGGGGCAAAACATGTTTTCACATATAAGTGATCCCAAAGCCCCGCTTTTTCTACTTGCCATGTGACCTGGTTTGGCTGAAACAGAACTATTTCTGCCTTCAGTAGATTTTATTTTTTTTTCCTTTAGTTAAGTTTTCTTAGTAACTGCACTGTCTGGGACGTCCGGGTGCCTGCCCTGCCGTGTGAGCACTGCAAGCTGCCGTGGGGCGGTACGCGGTCTGGCAGTCATCGTCAGGAAGGGCAATATTGGTTTTGTATATTTCTATTTCTATTATTGGTAGTATTAGTTTTAATATTATTTATACTCTTTTCACTGTTACTGTTTTATTGAAGTTTGTTTTAAGTTTCCAACTCAGAAGTCTCGCTCCTTTTCTCCTCTCCTTCCCCTTCTGGGAAAGGACTCGGTTAACAGAGAGCATCTGCCATCCACTTTACGCGTCAGCCCAGCCTTAAACGGTGACACCGTGTTTTCTTCAGACCCTTTAGTCATAAAAAATGCAGGGGGTAAGAATGCTTTCAAAACTCCCTGTGGCAGAATAAACTAGAGTTGAACCTTCATGTGATTATTCCAGAGTGAGTCATTTAAGCATGGGACTGCTTCATAAACTTCAGGGACTTCATTTGCATGTGAATATCGATTCCTCTCAGACAAACAGTTCATCCTTTTATGTTGCTTTTGCATGAATTTGCCCTCCAGAGAATTGTGTGGGTTTTTTTTTTCCCTGCTTCAGCTGGGTGTTTCTGCTGCCCCAGTCAAAAACGTTTCTCCTTGATGAATCGAATGAAGCAGTGAGAATGTGTAGATTATCCCTGGTTCTTCCTCTCAAGCATAAACAATTCACATTTCCTTCCAAGCAAAAAGTGAACATTTGACCTCTCTTTTAAATCATCAGATAAGCAAAAGTGGTTATATGTGTGTGGGGGTAGAGATATCCATCAAACAATCTAAATTATCAAAAGTAGTTAAGTGTGGCATTTCCTAAGTAAATCAGAACTCAAAGTACTCCTTGATCATTGAACCAAGGGTTATATCTTGGTTCTCATACTTCATCCTGAGGCTGTGCTTACCAGCTGCAAATAAAACTTACAGTGTATGAGTTTGACCCTGTAGCCTCTACTTAAATGAGTAAGTGCTATGAATTTCCCACAGAAGTCCCCAGAAGAGACAGAATTTGTCACAGGCACTGGGATTTTGGCATCAGACCCCATTTGCATAAGGGTTCTGTGTACATGGTAGAACAGTCTCACGTCCTGAAATGTCAGGTTGTGAGCAGGCAGCCTAGGATCATTGCATCGGGAGACAGTAAATCTTTTTTTCCCCACTTCACCAAAGATGACATTACAGTATGCCATAAACTATTGACTGGTCATCATAGAAACACTATGCTTTCACATATCTCCAGAACTGCAATGATACGCTAGTTTCTGTTTTAATATCACAGCAGAACATAAAAATGCCTTCCCCATTCTATTACACACTTATTTTACTGCAGCGATACTGCCCATGTTAGATTATAATGATATGGGATGCTGTGATGACACAATAGTAAAAGGCATCATATTACCATGACTAAGTCACATACGAAAAAGAAATATGGAAAAGTTCAGTTGATTACCAAATAGCTCTCTTAACTGAGGACTGGAATATAGCTACTGCATATCATAACTGAGATATATCCATTAACTTATATGTAGGAATCAGGGAAAAATAATTATCTCTACCCTAAGTTATCCATTTATTGTTAATTGCCTATCTGCACATTTTCATGAAACCCAAAGTTCACAATGTTTAAAATAATGTAGTAACATTGTTGATACCAGTATCTATAAAATAAATAAGAACAGCCTGGAAAAAGATTTGTTCTCAGCTTCTAAACCAGCAGATAGTGAACAAGTTTGGCATAATAACAAGCGCTCTCAGATTCAGATTTCTACAGGAAAATACAGTTAATATCCTATGGAAAGTTCCCAGACTGTACATAGTGTATTTGTTTTGGAGACGAGATAAAGAGTTGTACAACTGTAAAAAATATGATGAAGAACAACTATTAATAGTTACCAGTTGACAGGAAAAGACATTTTCTTTCACTGCTTCTGACTTTTAACAAGCACCTAACAACCTGTGTTTGACTTTTATGTTTTGCTAAAGAAGTGCTTGTTATACATGAGTGAAGACCAGGAAAAAATACCTCTGTTTTCTGTGTATAGGATGTGTTCATAATTAAATTGCCAATAAATCCCATCTTATGATAAAGATACAGTAAATTACCCTGACTTCACTACCATTGGACTGCTTTCTATAATGAGGTACTCACCTTCTCATTTCAGCTCATATAGGCATTTCTCTTGTTTAGAAGATATGGTTATGTGCGATGTACTTGCTCTTCAGTGTCATATGGACCATAAATGTGTGTGACTAGATACATGCGGGTATCAAGTTCAGTTCAAAGCAGTAATGTTGCCTGGATAAATGCTAATTCAATAAGGTCTACAATGAGTATATTCAACAGTCCTTTCTACTTGTCAAACCCGATGTAATCAGTGCATTTTCCTTTTGTCAGATTTAATGTTTACAGAATCATAGAATGATGTTTACGTGAAAACTGCTGTATCTCTTCCAAATGACTTTATTTTCTACTGACATTTCAACTATTGATTTGAAATTCTATCACAATATTAAATGACTAATTGCATCAATCTTTCCAGTAAAACTTAACTGAAAGGTATAGTCATGCTTTTTCAAGAATAGTTGTGTTTTTTTTTTAATTTTGTTGTCTTTCCAAGTTAAGCAGACAGGAATGGGCACAGTAAAAACCTGTCTTTCTATTGCAATATCCTCCTAGTGCCAGCCTTTCATTAAATGAAAGGAGAAAAGATCAACCTTTATATAGTCCAAATTATCTGGGTTGGGATTTTAATTGTGTTTCTTATTGCCCGCAGATTAAGAAATTTCAGACTAAGCCCTCAAGAGGTTTTGTGCAGTTTCACAGCTTGAAAACTGCCATCCTGAGTGGCGCATAGATCCAGTTCTATCACTCAAATGTTTCCCACTTTCTGTAAAGGCTAATTTGCAGTCTATAAACGTAGGACTATTAAGGGCATCAGTAAGGTTTAGGAGATGTGATTCCTACTCCTGCATATGGGATGGAAGTGAAATCTGCACAATATTTTGGTCTGAACTGTGTGCAATGAGAGACAACAGGTAAGACTGTATTCGGATGACATTCATCATAGACAACAGTGAGGGTCATTCTTAAAGTTAACACTTTTGATGGCTTGTGTTCTGATTTTTGGCATTTTACACAGCAGAGCCCAGGTCACAGTGACTTAGTTGAGACTCAGTAATTTTCTGACAACATTGCTAGGTGAAACTCTGACACAAAAGACAATGATTTATCTTTGTACCTTTATCAGTACTTTGGTACACATCTGAAAGGAAACAGAAGGTCATGGTGCAAAAGTTGGGCAGTAACAAGGTGGATAACCACTCCTCCAAATGAAATACCTTCAAGTAGAGAGACACAATTTCAGGTAATAGAGCTGCTTCTTCCTGCATTGGACAGTTGGGAAGTATTGTAGTTTTCAGAGTCTGGCATTAAAAATGGATGTCCTGAAGGCTCTTAGTAGCACTGTTTTTGTGGGAGGAGCAGAAGAATTTCTATGATAAACCAAATAAATGGTCCAACCAGTCTTATGATACCGGTTGTGGTCAGAAACAGCTCAATTTTCTGCTTTCTAGATAGGTTATTTGTACAGCAAGCAGTACAGGCATCTTCCACCAGTCACACAAGTCAAAGAAATCCAAGTATTTCTACACTGTCTCATTAATCATGACCTATCTAGTATCTGATTTGCTCCATGTTCTACCTCTGGCTGACTGAGCACAGAGCAGGCAAAGGGGGTGAGAAGATGAGAAACCAGAGCTGCCAGAGTAGTACCAATACACTTTTCAGCTTGGCTAATGTAGCACCTGCTGTGCCACTGGCATTTCAGAGGTGAAGGTGAACGAGCACCCTGGCTGTGTGGGTGAGTGGACTTTTGTTTTCATACCCTGGGTGTAACTTACACTAACATGAACCTCACTAATATACTAGCATGGTTACCCTTAACTCTAAATACACACAGACAACTGTTAAGGTCTTAGTTTTGCCCCAGTTTGGAGAAAAGTATTTGGCTATGAATCATCTTCTTTCTCCCCCTTTCATTAGTGTCAGTCTGTAGATTTCAAAGTGTATTTCAGTTACAAAAAAGTTAGCAGACCGTTTACTGGAGATAACATGCCCATTCCTAAAAGAATTATATTACTTCTCTGGATAATATGACTGCATTTTTCTTCCATTTTTAATAGTTTTATCACATGAAATGCAAGATGCTTCCTTCTCATTTGCTAGTACATTTTCTCTGTTGGCCCATTCAGGACTTGAGGTTTTAAGTCTTCATTTTCACTCTTTATGATTTTAATTTTATTAGGAAATGAAGACTTTGTTCAAAACCTGCATTCTGGTAGAGAATCCTGGCAATTGACATGTTGACAATAAATGCAGAATATGACTGCAAACAGGAAAAATCATATTAATTCCCTTGCACATTGATATTCAGGTACTGTTCTTCCTACATTTACTGGAGAGAATGACATTTACCTGAATTTAATACTCTCTCTCTTTTTTCCTGAGTGCACTGCAGCTAGAATTGCCCAAAGAGAAAGGATGAATTGAGAAAAATGCATGTAGACACATTTATCCATGTTTTAATTGAACCTAAAACCCAATCCTGCTTTGCAGTTCATTTTCTGATTGTTTTCACATTAGGGTATAAAGTATAAATTTATGCTGCGTCTGCCCTGATTCTTAAAAAATAACAACTTACACATATCAGTTCTTTTAACCCATTCATGTTTAAATTATTACATTACATATTCTCTGTTTTTATGTCTGCCCTCTAACACTCCTAACTTTCTATTTGTTCAGGATTTTGGTTTTGTAAGGACCAGCACTCAAGGTGGACAGATTATAGCAGCTCCCTGGCACTGCCCTATTGTGTATTCTTCCACAAGACAGTATTAAGAGTGAGACATAACACTGTAAAGGTGGGGAATTCAGACACTGTATGTTCCTCACCAGTTAAGCACAAGAGGATGTTCTGAGACAACATGAGACAGGAATGAGTAGAGGAGTGAAGCCTCCATAATCCAAGGGGAAATGGTTAGAGAACTGCTAGACCACTAGGACAGACACAAGTCTATGGAGCTGGATGGGATTCACCCAAGGGTACTGACGGAAGTGCTCGCTAAGCCACTTTCCATAATTTATCAGCAGTCCTGGCTAACCGAGGAGGTCCCAGCTCACTGAAGGTTAGCAAATGTGACACCCATCCACAAGAATGGCTGGAAGAAGGATCTGGGGAACTACAGACCTGTCAGTCTGACCTTGGTGCCAGGCAAGGTTATGGAGCAGATCACCTTGAGTGCCATCAGACAGCACATATGGGAAAACCAGGTGATCAGGCCCAATCAGCATGGCTTTACAACCGGCAGGTCATGTTTAACCAACCTGATCTCCTTCTATGACAAGGTGTCCTGCTTAGTGGATAAGGGAAAGGCTGTGGATGTCATCTACCTAGACTTTAGTAAAGCCTTCTTTGACACTGTCTCCCATAGCATTCTCCTGGAGAAACTGACTTCTTATGGCTTGGATGGGTTTACTCTTCTGGTTAAAAAAATGGCTGAATGGTTGGATCCAAAGAGTTGCGGTGAATGGATTCAAATCCAGTTGGTGGTCAGCCAGAAGTGGTGTTCCCCAAGGCTTGGTATTTGGGCCAGTTCTCTCTAATATCTTTACCAACGATCTGGATGAGGGGCTTGAATGCACCCTCAGTAAGTTTGTAGATGACACCTAGTTAGGTGGGAGTGTTGACCTGCTTGAGGGCAGGAAGGCTCTACAGAGGGATCTGGATGGACTGGATCAATGGACTGAGGCAAATTGTAAGAAATCCAACAAGACCAAGTGGCAGGTCCTGCACTTGAGACATAATAACCCCATGCAATACTACAGGCTTGGGGAAGAGTGGCTGGAACGTTGCCTGGCGGAGAAAGACCTGGGGGTGTTGGTCGACAGCCAGCTGAACATGAGCCAGCAGTGTGCACAGGTGGCCAAGAAGGCCAACAGCATCCTGGCCTGTATCAGAAATAACGTGGCCGGTAGGACTAGGGAAGTGATTGTCCCTCTGTATTCAGCACTGGTGAGGCTGCATCTTGAATACTGTGATCAGTTGTGGGCCCCTCACTACAAGAAAGGCGTTGAGGTGCTGGAGTGTGTCCAAAGAAGAGCAATGAAGCTGATGAAGGGCCTGGAGCACAAGTCTGATGAGGAGCAGCTGAGGGAACTGGGGTTGTTTAGCCTGATGAAGAGGAGGCTGAGGAGAGACCTTATTGCTCCCTACAACTACCTGAAAGGAGGTTGTGGGGAGGTGGGGGTCAGTCTCCTCTCCCAAACAACAAGTGACAGGACAAGAGGAAATGGCCTTAAGTTGTGCCAGGGGAGGTTTAGATTGAATATTAGGAAGAATTTCTTCACCAAAAAGGTTGTCAAGCATTGGAACAGGCTGCCCAGGGAAGTAGTGGAATCACCATCCCTGGAGGCATTTAAAAGGCCCGTAGGTATGGTGCTTAGGGACATGGTTTAGTGGTGGTTTTGTCCATGCTAAGTTTATGGTTGGACCCGATCATCTTAAAGGTCCTTTCCAACCTAAGTGATTCTATGATTCTATATCAAGATTTTCCATGGCTTTTTAAAATCCTAATTATTACTATTATTACATGTGATACTATTTCTCAATAGTTTCTGCTTACATACCCTCATATTCTTTGGAGATAGTGACTTTAGTCGCATAAACATGCATTCACATTTCCTAGTGGTGAATGTAAACATACGAAAAACCTTATTAAACAGAAATAGTTCAGTCTAGTCCAATCTAGTTCAACTTAGTCTACCTAGTCCAATACCTGTCTCCACTGGTGGTGTTTGTCCTGTTTCAGATATATTCATTTCATCATAAAAGTCTCCTTATTTTTGAAGAGCATAAACAACAGAAAATGGTTTTATTGTTGTGGGGTTTGTTAGGAAAACAATGGTCGTGACGAACATCTGATCATCTGGTCACTAAGTTTATCGACTGATGAATAATAGAGTTTCAAGAAATATCTTTATTTTAATTTTGTAATTATAGGAGTTTAGAACAAGTTCAATTAAAAATAATTTAAAATATCTGTTTCAGTTTAGTTTTATAAGAGTGTTTTTCTTTGAATTCCACTCCCATTTTTAGACAAGGAAAAACATTAGTCTGATATACTAAATTTCAGTCCAGAAGAACAATTTTAGATCAGACTTATAAAAACCCAGAAAGAAATACTTTTCAATGAAAATTCTGACAAAGCAAGAATTACATTGAGTCATAGAAACAAACAGTATAATACCTGAAGTTTCATAAAAATGAATGATAGGGTCAAAACTGAAATGAAGGTAAATAGCTGGTGCCTATATCATCAGGAGACAGCAGTAATACCTGCCTCACCACTGCTGACAAAAGTTCCTCTGAATTTATTAAACCCTGTGAGTGCAGTGGGAGTTCTGCTGAATACGGACTGCAGGCCTCGACCCTTGGTCTGTCATGCAGGAGGAGACACCCCTTGTCCCAAATCATCAAGTCTTGGGCAGCAGAATTATGTATACCTGCACATACGCATGGGTCTCTCAGTCAAAAACAGCTGTGAGGATTGCCTGGTGCAGCACCTTTCAATTTGCTCAGGAAAATGTTGATAGAAGTATTTTCAGCTTAGTTTAGACCTCTTTTTTTTTTCCGGTACCCTGAAATCCTGTATTTATTACACCAAATATGTGTCAGGATAATTGGCATTGTTATAAAAAAGATACCCAAAACAAATTCTTACAAATTTAAGAAAATATGAGATGTTAATCTTAAAGAACTATGGAGGAAACACCAGCATCGTTTATGAATACTTATTTTTTATCTTTGTAATCATCCATATCATCAAGTTCTATAAAATTCTCAGAACAGAAATTTCATCCTGAAAGGCTAATATTTTTGCAATTAGTGAGATATAACGAACTTCTCTGTAACAATCATTATTATGATTCATTCTTTTAATCAGCTGGTGAAAATTGTATTCAGAACCTTTGAATTATTTTTTTTTAAATGGAAAATTGAGAAAGGCATTCATTGTCTCGATTTCTATCCTTCGGTTTCAAAGTGTGATTTTGAGTTACAGATCGCCATGTAATACAGTGCAGCAGATTTCAGTGCCTTCAAATACATTAATACAGAACATGGACCAGAGATTTTCCACGTACAAATTTAGCACCATAACGCTTGTCCCTAAGCTAGAAAAGGTTTAAATGTAAAAATGTTAAATTTCTGCAGGCAATGCAAAGTTCTTAGTAATGAATGTATGCAAGGTCATTCAGCTGAGCTTTGTGCTTTCTAAGCTCTTTCAACTTTTGGGATGAATCTCCTATAAATTTCATCTCAGGGAAGAGTAAGTTCATAACCAATGGCAAATTCACCATAGCTAACCAAATATTATCTTCATGATTTATTCTAAAGTGGATATTCTTAAATACTTCCAGCAAATGTAACACAAATGACAATGAATCCCAAAAAAGATAACAAGGCATAGACATTTGCAAATTGTCATATAATATTAGTACCCATTTGCTTTATAATTAGGATTCAGTGCGAATAAAAAGCATAGATCCTCACAAGTAAACTGTTGCAATACCTCAGAGACTGGTTCCCAGATGTAATCCTGAACCTTGTATTAGTGATAAAGGCTTTCTGAGCAGTATTCTGGGTCACTCAGGTGTTTCAGAAAGCTGTTCCAAAAACTTCCATGCCACAGTGATTTGAAAGCAAATACTAAGGACACGAGGAATACCAAGACACTCTACCTCCCTCTGAAAAGAGACTCTTTACCTAGGGTTTCAGGCAGACATCACTTCTTTCAGACCACTGTGTGAGAGTCACAGGCCTCTTTATTCAATTATGTTTGTTGGTGGGAGATGATTTGCTTCAGCTTAAATGTCAAATTTCATATTGATTAGATTAATTACGACATGAGTCACAACATCCAAAATTAGAATCAGATCCAAATTTTCAAAGGATTGCACATAGGTCTTCAGATCTGGAAATTATTGTCTGAATGCTGCAGCAATAATGGTCAGATAAATTAAAACCTACTTTCTCCTTGGATAAGGTTTGGTTTCAGGACTATAGATCTCATTTTTGTGAGAGCTGTTTCAATATTTGTGCTCTTCACTTCTGAAGGAGTCTATATACTAGTGTCTGAACTCGTACTTTTCTTTTGGAGAAAAAAGTTGAAATGTTGCTGGATCTTATTAATTCAGAGTTAGTCACAGTCAGCAAGGAAGAATACAATGCATCCTTTTCACATATATGGTTACTCTGCTGTGTACGGTATGTGTAGAGTGAAAACAATTGTCAGTATGCCAAACTCCTTTTAGCATGAGACATTCTTCATGAACATGTCACATGGCTCTCAAACTTGCTTTCAGACTCCAGCCTGTGAAATTTTCATTCGCTCCCTCACAATTTGTATGCAAATGTCCATCTACATGGTAGGTGATTTTCTAGTGTCAACTAATTTGTTTCACCCAGAAAACATGAGCTATACTTTTAAGTCCAGCCAAGTGCTGTCACTGCTGAAAAGTAGAAGAGAAATCATCATGGTTATCACAATCCATCAGCTTTCCCAAGGGCTTTAAATAATTAGTTTTGACAAGTTTTTTGAAGTTTATATAGGGCACATACATAGTTTGTATACTGGTATAGAAGTTAAATTACCTTTTTTGTATTACACTCTTAGAAATGACTGGCAAAGTACAGAATATATCATACCTTCAACAGGTCCATCAGGAAATTAAAATGAGAAGCAACGTTCCATTTTCCTTGCTCACTGTCACAGGACTTTATTATCATTTAGTAGGAATGGTCTTATGACCTCACTAAGAATATACTTTGGAGAGGAGTGGTTTTTACATTTTTAATTTCCAAATAAGCAGATGAGAACAAAAGATTTGCCAGTGCATTTGAAGCTAGAGATAAATACGATAAAAGAAACACAGCTCTGGAAGACCTCCAGGGTCAAAGCTGGCAACTTGGCTCATGAGATCAAGCAGTTAGGAAAAAAAGAATTTGTTTAAATATTTTATTTATATAATTTTGGCTTTTGTGAATAACTGAGTTATTTTGAGACTAAAAGACACCCCTGCTCAGGGCTTCATCCTATTAGTTTTTCTATTCCCGTGCTATAATAAGGAATGGCAAGACACTCCTGTTGAATCCTGCATAGATGAGCATTCAAACTCCATAACTGAAGTTTTAGCCTGCTTAAAGCATTAGTAAGATGCACAAAAGCACTTTCTGGAGCTCGAGAATGAATTAAGCTGTCTATACAAACACAGCATAATTGTTCAATCTAACCTTAATAGCATTATGTGCTCAGTCAAGATGTGTGTAGGTTGGTGATGATTAAATACTCTCCTCTGCAGTCAAAGACTGATGCATCATCAAAAGTCTCATTATCAGTCTCTCACTCACCAGTTGTGCAACCCTTCAAGTCTAATGTGGAAGAAGAGCTCACAAACTCCTGGCTGTTTGGCTGGCATGTTGACTTGTCAGGGTGAAACTCCAGCTTGAAAGCTGCCAATATGTCATTTGGGGCATGTGATTGTTTCATTTTAGAGTGAAACCTGCAAGGGAAAAAGATTGCTGTGTCTGCAGTACAGAAAAGTATGATGGGAATGGAGCTCAGCTGTTTTAAATGCTTGTGTGTGCGACGGTGAGAAGGAGTTTGGTAAGAATTTCCTTAAGCTCTCTTTAGACTTGAAAGCTCACCAGGTTTAAACATTCTCTCTTTAGCTGAGGCTTTCAAGGTTTTCAAAGCTTCATTAATTTTAATCACCCTCTATTGATCTGGCCATACTCCTGGCAAAATCAAATCTGTTAGTAAAACAGAAGTAAATTTTAGCCCTGGTTATGGTCCCATTCAAATGCTAAATGGCACCATTAAATATCACAGATACTATTTTTAAGCATGCAGTATTGTATTCATGGTGCTTAAAGACTTAAAAAGCAAATCTTCCTCACCAAGTGCCTATCAGCAGATAAATACTCAGCAAAGCTAATAGCTTTGAATTTTCTTACAATGGTGAATGAAGAAATAATATGAGACAAATATTTACAGTAAGTAAACACTCTGTGATCTGCTTTTGATGGTGTATATCCACCCATTACTCAAACAAAAAGAACAGATTTATCCTGGTTTTGTGTTGTGAAAGGATTGACGAAAATCAGAGAGAGAGAAGGCTCTGAGAAGACATATGGCTGCTTGGGTGTAAGAGAGGTGGATGCTGGCCAGGTTACCCTGCAAAGGAACAGATCCTGTATGGTGTTAGAGTTACACTTCTCTGTTATATCTATATGTAGATGTCACAATTTGGTCCTGTCACAGAAGAAAAAAATAATCTTTGCTTCCTACTTAGGTAACTGTACGCAATAACCACATTTTATGTTGAATTTTTAAACAGCTAGTCATTGTTCAGTATGGTTTCAAATGATTTTCAGCAAAATTGTGTGAACATTAAACATATATATATATGTAAATGGAATGTGTCTGTGAATGATTCAGCAATCAAAAAGTAGGTGAAAGTCATAAAAAATAGCATCCAGTCAGCTCTTGTTACAAGGTAGAAATGTTGGATTGTAATTAAAACCAATGTGTACGACATATTTTTCATAATTCTTTGTGTGTTTGCCAATCTATTATAATACGAATGTATGTACATATTTTTAGATCTTTGTCATGCTCACAATAAATGGATATTGACTCCTTCAGAAAATGACATTAAGATTTATTGACCTCAAAGGTAAATATCAGCTGAGGTGAAGCTAAGATCAAGATTTCCCTTAGGAGACCATTACTCTTGATATTCAGTGAGACACAAAATTATCATCTGTATTAATATATACATTCTAACAACTTGGTTCATTAAACACATTGAAAATCAGTTATGAACTTCATCTCCTAATCAGTTATAACTGGAAAGATTTCTTGTACAACAGGTTTTCTTTTAACCATGTAATTAAAAAAACAGACACACACTAGGAAAAGAGACCTGTGTTCTGAACAGTAGTCAGCCATCATAGAAGTCTGTACATCAACAGGTTTTAGATTGGAATGTAAAAGTTTTTTTTTTTTAAAAAAAGTAATGAAACAGGACATATAAATAATCAAATTAAATTTTTATGTTACATTGATAAAGTCTCTGAAGTACAGCATAGTGTTACTGGTATCTCAGTAGGTGATTTACATGAACAATACATTATAAATAATGAGTATTATAATCTATTGCATATAACATTTGAAATCATAGTTGCTGGCATGTTAATTATGCTAGAGTTGCCTGCTTTTATACAAATTCTATTTCCAATTTTACATTCTTATAATATTTGCAGTTTCAATGATCTACAGATCAAAGCGGTTTCACTGAGGAAATTAATGAATAATTCTGAATACTTAATATATTAGAGAATTTTGTGATCTGTTTCTAAACAATGAACAATAGCACAGAAGGCTGTATTATTTGAAAGAATCTGAGCAAGTAAAAAGTAAACATAATCTGCTCTTCAGATTAGGGAAGTCTCTGAGATGACCTAGAATGTTAAGGATGAAGGATGTAATTTGGATTTCACATTACCATAATCTGAAATCATGCAAAAATAGCTATGGGCTATGTAAAGTGTAAATATATGATACAAAAATAACAGACATTTGAGGAAGATGAAATAAGTTTATCTCTGAATTGATAGTTAAATTCCATAATGAGGAACAGTTTGGGCATATACAGACAAAATGATGTAGGCTCATTGTCTCTTCATCTAAGATGTTTGCATGACTTCCCAAGAGGTCTTGTGCCATGTTCGCTCTCCTCCCTCTTTTTTAAAAGTATAAATAAAATCTTGTGATCATCATCAGAAGTGATATTTCTGATCAAAGATCTTGTGACAGGAAGAAAATCATCACTCCAGATCTGAATAGAACTCTGTATAATTTGTCCAGTGATCAAAATCCAGACACTACTTTTGTCAGTTTTATTAAAATAGCTACATTAAAATTGCCAAATTATACTCCATTTTGAGTTGAAAAATTGTTCTAAATGCAATCTTCAACTCATAAGAAAATTGTTTCAAGTATGACCTTCTAATCCATTTTTGTAGATAATCAGAAACCTCGTTTGCAGTAAGTGGATAATTTTTTCTTCACAGATAATTGACCAGAACAACTACGTCACCACTTGAAAATATTAACTGACAAGGTTCCATTGTTACATTATATACAATGTGTTCAATTCCACAAATTCATTAAAAGTGGCTTGAAATACAAAAAAAATTATATGCTTCTGTTTATTTTTTCACAGAGATTGGAAAGAAAAATATACTTGCAAGCTATACCTGTCAGATTATTTAATTATTTTATTCATCACTGGGATACTGAAATGAAAACTTTGACTGATATTACATTATACATGCTAAAAATATGTACACAAAAAAAAAATTAATAATATTAATCAGAACTAAATCTGTTTAAACTTTTTTTTTTTTCCACAGAATTGCTTAATCAGAAGTGTTCTTACCATTAACTGAATAGTTATTATGAAAGTCTTTGAAGGTATAAAGTGTACTGGCCAACTGAATTTCTTCAGGAATGGAAGTTAAGACTCATTTAAAGTGTGTTTGCAGAGTTCTGTCTTTCCCTGAATTCCCCAGAGATCATTAAAGTAAAGGAAATCTTCTCAGTCCTCCTGATCTTGAAATTTAAGATTTGTTAGATGTATCATTTAAGGTCTACCTTTGGGTTAGAGCTGGGAATCAGAGATTGTGCAGTTCTTTCTATAAATCCAGCAAAACCATTTATTAGCCAAAATTCATAACTAGCCCACCACATTAAGCCTAATTAATATGAAGGACATACCAGTATTATTCAATATCATCTTCAAGTTCTCTTACATCCTTTGTATCTCTATCAGCATTGTGCTATAAGAACAGTATACTCTTTAAACTACAAAATTCAATGAAAAAAATCAAATAATATAACCTGAGTTTCCAGAATTAGAACTTTTGAAATCATAGAATCATAGATTTATTTCTGTTGGAAAAGACCCTAAAGATCATTAAGTCCAACTGTTAACCTAACACTGCCGAGTCCTGCCACTCAACCATGTCCCTAAGCACCACATCTACACATCTTCTAAATACCTACAGGGATGGTGACTCCATCGCTTCCCTGGACAGCCTATTGCAATGCTTCACAACCCTTTTGGTGAAGAAGTTTTTCCTAATATCCCCTGGCACAACTTGAGGCTGTTTCCTCTTGTCCTGTCACTTGTAACTTAGGAGAAGAGACCAACACCCACCTTGCCACAACCTCCTTTCAGGTAGTTGTAAAGAGTGATAAAGTCTCTCCTCAGGCTCCTCTTCTCCAGAATAAACAATCCCAGTTCCCTCAGCCACTCCTCATCAGACTTGTGCTCTAAGCCTTTCATCAGCTTCGTTGCCCTTCTTTGGACACACTCCAGCACCTCAATGGGGCCAAAAACTGAGCACAGCATTTGAGGTGCGGCCTCACCATTGCCGAGTAACAGAGGGACAATCACTTCCCTAGTCCTGCTGGCCGCACAGTTTCTGTTACGAGTCAAGATGCTGTTGGACTTCTTGGCTACCTGTCCACACTGCTGGCTCATATTCAGGTGGCTGTCAACCAACACCTCCAGGTCCTTTTCTTCCAGGCATCTTTCCAGCCACTCTTCCACAAGCCTGTAGCATTGAATGCTACCACATTGCTACTAATACTATTTTATTTAGTCTTCAGTGTTCTGACATCAACTTCAGTTTGACTCATCTTTTACCTTCAAACTTTTCCTGTTTTCTGCTCACTGCCTCACAGATTCATATTGCCCCTTTTCCAGAATAAAACTCAGACTTTCAGCCCTAACCATCTCTGTAACTGTCAATACATATTCTCTTCTGTTTCAATTTCAATTTACAATTTCTCTTCAGGCATTCTCTCTTTCCTTATTTTAAAGCAACGTTAAACCATTCTGAGCTCCCTCCAGCATTTCATCAGTTCCTCTAACGACTGCTTTAGTGACCTCCAGCTCCTTCATTTTCTCCTCTTATTGAATCAGAATTTTATAGTCTTTCATCTGGTCAGTTGTCTTTAATCTCTGTGATCAAGATCTCTCAAAATCCGGTCCTGGCTCCTTTACACTTACTTTGTAATTCCTCCATTAATGTTTCATTGGAACATTTCGTCTCATCACATATACCCACTTTCCATGGTGATTCTGTAGGTGTCTGTTTGCACTCTCATCTCTCCTGTTCAGTCCTTATCTCTGGATAACGTCATTGCAACTACAGATTAAGTACTGTCTTTTTTATCACTGAAAACTGACAGATCTTCCATTTCAGGCCCTTCTTCTAGTCATATTAAAATGGTGACTTATCTTCCTAACATCTCTACAGATGTGCAGCAGTCACCTCAAATACACCTCTCCTTTCTCTTTACACCCCACAGGTTTGGTAGGCACTTTTCTAGAATTTCAGTATCAGCTTTCTTTTTCTTCAAATACTCCTCAAAATTTTTCTGTGATAGAAGCAAAAGTTTACTTGGAGTTGAGAGCCTTACTGAATCATAGCATAATCTTCAGGTCACCTAGGCCAGCCTTATGCTCAAAAGTAGCTTTGAAGTTAGATGAGGCTGCTCATTGTTTCACCACTTAGATGGAGAAGTCTTCCCCTCATGCTCAGTTGATGTCATCCTTATCTCACCTTGGGACTGTTGACCCTTGTTCTATCACACATCTCTGACAAAAGCAGCAAAGAAACTGTATGAAGAATATCGGCCCATTTCTCTAGCTTGTTGAGATTGCTCTGAATGGCACTTGTGTGCCAAGACTGTCTATGTGTGGTTCCACATTTCCTTATGCTTTACATTGCTCTGTTTATAAATTTTGATATAATGACCTGATGTCATTAACTCATTTTTTCATTTGTTCTGTGCTTCTATTTTACTGTGAGTCTATTCATTGTGTAAGACTTCTAGATACTACAAGTAATTACAGTACATCATTTTGTCTAAAAAGTATGACATAATAAGTAGTACTGAGAGCAAACTACTTGAGCATGTGAAAAACAGTCCTAAAAATCTGACAGAAATTGCCAGTTATTACCAAAGGGGGTCCATGCATGCTATGCCTGTAATGATTCAGTGTACCTATTGATTTTTCATGCATTAAACTGAGGTAAATCAGTTTAGATGAACTTCCCAGAGAAAAGCAGCTCACTAAAATGACACTAAAATTTTTAAGAGTACATGTTGCTTTTGTTAAATTTCTTTGTTAGAAAAATCCAAAGAATTCATGGAAAATTCAAAGCCATTTTGTTGTTCAAATGACATTATTTTTTATATTTCCTTCAAATTTACTTTTTTATTGTAAATATAAAATGTCTTAATGAATTGTATACATTGAGTAAGAAAAAGTTGCATTTAGTTTTAAAATATTTTAAATTATTTGGTTTCCTTAATAAAAGAAAAATCCCTTCCACCTCAACTTATTTTCCTACACCACTGACTTAACACAACTATCTGAATGCAGTACCATTTCTGTCTTCTCTTCATTGCCTTCCATATTCACACTTATTTCAAACCCACAAAGCTCTCTAGTAAACTGAACTGAAGGGGTGAGGAGTTTGTAATAACAGTCTGTGTTACCAAATTGCAGATTTATTCAGCAAAATTCTTAAATCGGTCAGTACTATTAGAGTAAGTCAGGTCTGTGGTACAGAATTTTTTAAAAATCTTCTTTGAAATGATCGTTTTTGCTAGCATAGCAAGTACTGAAGTATTTATGGAAACAGCTGTGAGACACTGGTTTGTTGAACCATGAAAGACAGATTCTATCTTCAAGGATTCAAGAAGAAGGAAAATATAATATGAATTTATGAATAGATTCTCTGGGTGACAGATATCAAAGGATATGTTTCCTTATACAGTGACAATTAACTGTGAGAAATAAGCATGAACAGAAAGTTAAGGGTAGATTCTGACATAACTAGAATGAAAAACGTGACCCACACCTGAATTTATTTCCTTAAATGCTTCTAAGTAGACAATGTCTTTTCTATTTTTGTTTAATCAGTGGAAAGCAATAGTTATTCTCTTTTCTATATGTTTTTGATTTTGATTACTACTATGTGGATGAAAGACTTTGCAGTCTCATATTGTCCTTATTTTTATTTAACAGAGAGAGGTATTGACAGTATCCCCCTACTATTACTCCATGAGATGGATTATATCTGCTTAATGACATATAATAGAGCTTCTTCAAGCTCTGTAACCCTCTATTTTAGACATCACTAAGAAGACAATACCACCTCTTAGTGAACTGATTTTTTATTCCTTCCATCCTATGCTCTGTTTGAACCATTCTAAACGTATGAAGCATTATAATATGATACTTCATAGAGACTTCTACAAATACTTCTAAAAAGGCAACATTCACTTAGTTTGAATATTGCTTTTTTGAAGGTTTCAACCCTCAGTAATGATTTATCATGACTAGCAGCTGGCATTTCTCCTCTCTAACACTACCACAGGCAGCACTTATGTGATGTGGGACTCTGAGACAGAAGTTTAAAGAGAGGACCTCCTACATACAAATACCCAAATTTAGTCAGTGATTTTAAAAGCACAAGAAATAGTAGTAATAAAAAAAGAAATAGCACTCCTGTGCTAGTTGACTTTCAACATTTCACAGAATTTAAAAATAATTATATTCTCACTGCCATTAAAAACCCTCTGTTTATGCATTCTATAAGATTTATCTTTTCCTTTCATGAAAAAGCTTTAGATTTGTAACTGTCTAATACACAAAGCACGTAAATCAACTAAAAACCAGTGCCGAAAGCAGTAAGAAAATTATAAACCTAGCACTTAACCAAAAGTTGCTCACAAGCTAGGTGTTTGTACTCCTGTGATGCTGTGCTTCATTCTTATGCTAACAGAGCAAATTTGGGAAGAAACATGGTTGCCATAGTAAGTAAGATATATGCAGTTTCAGGTTTTTTTGGTGGAAAGGCTCAAAACTGAGAATAAACTTGAGGTGAGTAGATCAGGCTAGCAAGAATGCAGCAAAGATCTTGGAAGAACAATTGGCTGCAATATACTTAATGAAATTTTCTAATTGTCATCTCTCACTTTCTCTCTCAAAATAAATGATCTGGTTTTATTACTAGTGTAAGATGTGTGTTTTAAAACATAAGACTTTACTTTTTTACCCTATGGGGTTTAATACCCTTCCACTTGATGACTTCTTGTTATTTCTTTCCAGTTTTTGCTGTTGTGCCTATCACTTCTTTCATTTACCCGCACTGACTATTCTCACAAGTGCTGCTCCTGATCAAACTTCAACATTACTGCACGGTGGATGGTAGAATTAATTGTTACTAAGACATAATTAATCCCTGTTCAACATGGTGAGGCAAAATGTGCATGAGATTAGACTCATAGATGTGAAAAGGATTAGTATTATAATTCCTCCAGGATCATAAGAAACTCATATATAAACAAGTGCATGATATATGGAGGAACTAAAGAAATTCAGCTGTAGAGGTAGTTGCTTCTTGGAAATCTTACGTGTTTTTCCAGCACATACTAAATTACATCAAAGAACAGCTGCCTAAAAGCATTAGGGCTATAAAGGTTAAGGAGTTTCTGTGTCATGTCAATTTCCAAACATTATTGACTGATATCGTTTTCAGTACAGTGTTTTCTATCCAAAAAGGCAGAACTGATAAATTACATAAATATAAGTTACATAAATACAACATTTAATTTGCTGGCATTTGATTTGGAAGACTATTAAAACATTCTGTTTAGACATTCCAGCTTTGACAGTTGTACCTCATATTACACTTTAAATGATATGGCTGAAATAAAATATTTTTTCTATACGCTCATGAACAGGGCCGAGGTTGGGAAACATCTTATTGCATTGGGAGAGGAAGTGGGCAGTTCATCTGGTGGCAGTCTGCAGATGTTACCTTAAACCCGTCCTGAATCCTACTATTGTACAGTTCAAGACTGATGAATGAAAGCTGCTTGTGTTCATCTTTGCATCTACTGAAGACCAGAGGCACCCCTTCACAAGCTTATGGGCTTTGTGTTTTGCCTCTGCCTCTGGCACTGATTTTTCACTCCCTTTCTTCATTATTTTCCAGTCTGGCTTTCTTCATAATGCTAAAGCACCTACTGCTGGATCCAGTGCTCTGCAGGGTGGAAGTGTCCAGCCCAGATGCAGTGCTATACACTTTCCTCCCCTATGTTAAGGCATACTAGCTGCCTTCAACCTTCCTGACAGCGAGGATGCATGGACCTGCTTCTGGTTCCTTCACATCTCCCCATCGCATCCCCTGTGGCACAGCCCAATACATCCTGGCTCTGAGCAGCTGATCCTGGCAGTGCATTAAGACTACAAGGTGCGCTATAAGGTAGGTTTGCAGCTAGGGTCCTACTCCCCTGCAGGCAGGACAGACCTCAGGTATGCAGTTTGAAACAACATCTGTAGGCACACGTAGTGTAGAGTGCTTCCTGTGTGCATTTTTGACTGTAATACATATTTTTTTTAAGCACCTTGCCATTGCTCACCCATGAATAGAATCATTATGGGCATAGCATGGCTGCAATTGATAAAGTCCTTCATTCCCAGTGGTTACAGAAACTTATCAATTCCCAGGATATGTTAGAGAGTGTATGTACTTTAGGAAAACTTTCTAGCTTTAAACTTCTGATCACAGATGTTGTTTTTTCTCTCATCATTAAAATAAAAAAAAAAAGAAAAAGAAAAAAACAAGATGTGTTGTAGAAATGCTATCCCTAACAAATCCTAAACAATCTACTGGAGGAAATAGCTCATCCTAATAACAGGAGATGTAATAAACAGGTCCCATTATCTGGTAATGACTTTCTTTCTCCAGCTACATTCGTCATCATCAGACTGGTAGAATTGAGTGAGTCCCCAAGGAAACGAATTTTTTTTCATTCAAGGATCTTGTCTATTTTACTTGTTTCTTGTGAATTTCGCTCTCTCAACTTTTTTCTTTAAGAGAAATGAGTAATAACGATAAGTTGGATTTTTATGTGAAGGAAAATACCTCAGAAAGTCCAATTTCAATTATCAACTCGGAAAATGTTGGGGCATATATGAGGTGAGCTTGCCACATTTACTTAGTTTATTTTCTGTGAATTCCTTGCTGAGACAATCACATAAGGAACTTTTCTGTTCAGGATCAGCATTCCCACAAATTTCAATGCCATTTGTTATAATTATCAACTTTGATCAAAAGGAAAACACAAACTGCTGCTGCACTGAAGTACAAAAAGAATTCAGTGTAAGCTTTATGTCACAATGATTACTCTTTTCTGTACACACCCAATGCTCTGACTCATTAATTGGAGTTTGGTACAGCTGAGAGAGGCTTACGGTGAAGACATTATAACCATCTCTGAATTTAATGGGTATTTGGTCCAACAAGCATAGGTTTAGGTAATACAAAATAATGGATATGCAGAGACAATCTACTTGCTGCTATTAATATTGCATTCATACTGAAGTTATGTTCTGTAACAATGATGCTTTAATGTAACTCAAAACTAATAAAGTCTCCTATTTTGGCTATATTTGAATTCATTGCCTGGATGTAAGCCCAAGCTCTTCTACGCGCCTAGGATGGGCACCTAGCAGAGGGTGACTTTGGATCTGTGGTTTCTCTTTGCAGAAGTCCAAGAACACACTATGGTGTGGAAAAGCCACACATCCTGTGACAACCATCATGGATCTCAGATACCCGTGCAGTGCTATCAAGTGGACAATATGAGGCAGGCAAGGGCTTCCAAAAAGCGCTCACTGTAGTGGCCTTAGCTTATTTCCTGAAATCTTTCTCCCAGTGTATTTTGGACATAGATTCAGTGCATTCCAATAAATATCAGGGTAAGCATCTTTACCAATGTAATAAATCCTTGAAAGTTTTTGTCCTTCATCCCTGAATTTGCACTGCTTCACTGAGTAGTTAGTCACAAATGGGCACTCCCAACTGAGTCTGATAGAGCAGAAAAAAAATTAATCAATGAAATGAGAGATACTGAGAAAGAGGTGGAACATGATCTTGTGTTGGAGAGTTTCTGGCTATGACTACTAGTCTTGTTTGTCTTGGTCTTCTTCAAGATAAGAAATGGATGGGTGACGTATTCTAGAAGGTACTGCTGACTCTTACACATTTAACCTTTTATAAACCCTGATGAATTTGTTTTATTCACACAAAAGACAAAAAGAACACTAAGAAATCCATCCAAACTTTCTGTCTGACCTGTTCATATTAATTGCTAGTTTTGTCCTATAAGCATATCTCATTGCAAAAGAAAAACATGTCAGTACAATCCTTACTCATCTGGAGTCCACATGGACAGGGTACTTCACATTATCTTTGTCTCAGTTTTGCTTCTCATATCCTCAGTCAAGCTTTATGTTGTTGATATTCTTGGTAGACTTCCTCCATTTTTCTGTTTGAGTTGGTCATGGCAATAATACTTGAATGTTTCAACCTAATAAGAGTAGAAAGTCCTTTCTCCACTGTGCTACTCAACTTCATTTCTAAGATTTTCCTCTCTATCTTGGTTTCCAATTCTGTTTTAGTGGGCATTTCTTCTAGTCAATGCAGAAACACAAGGACCTTAACAGCAAAACCATGGACCTTGCTTGACTGATGTGTCTGCTTCTCAGTCAAGTGACAGTGTTGAATAAATGAACAATCCTAAGACATATGGACAGATTAGAATATCATATTGAAAATCCAGCATTTCGTCCTCTGGGTAAAACTCTAGAAATATGGATTAGAGAAGAAAAGTTCACTTAGAAATCCTTGCTGCTGCATCTTCTTAGTATTTGCTTTTAGGTATCACATTGATACGAGCTGAAATGCCATTCTATAAACAATATCATAGCTATTTAAGAATGCAGTTATATTATTACATATGTTGTCTATTGAAGGCTAAAATAAAGATTAAAATCACACTGGGATAGATTATTTTCTTCATAGATGATTGAAGAGTTATATGTTTGTTATTCCAGAAGGAAATGCAACAGAATTCCCCTCCCCACTTCTCTCATAAAATTTAAGACAGATTTGTTTGTTTATGAGCCTTCACCAACCGTATATGGTAGTTCATACACCTTTTTAGAAGCAAATCATTTGCTGCAGTATTTCATTGGATTTTCTAGTCGTCCCTTAAACTTTTACTGTTTTGACACAAATGAAAGCAGTAACAGCTTCCAAATAAATCTCTGTGACATACAGATGTTTAAAATGTAGTAATAGACATCAAATCTACAGAGAAAGGCAGGTAATCAAAGTACAAGTATCCCACATGACTATAAATTCTGTATTGCAGTCCATTCAGTTTTCAATCATGAAGCTTAGCATTATTACAACCGATTGCCAATGACATAAAATGCCTTGTTGTTTTAGCATTTTATTTACTAATAGTTACGGAACTCAGCAGTATGTCACTTTAATACTAGTATCCAAAGAACATATTGTCTTTATATGTAAATATTATATTCAGTGATATTTCTGACCCTTACAAGTAGAACTTACTTATCTTACTTTCCATTGCTGTTATTTACTATTCATTTTCTTTTTGAATAAAAATTCTCCATTGCCTGTAATAGTAGTTTTTAAGTCAACAACAATTTCACAGCCCTTATTTTAAAAAATTAAAATTTTGGGTAGATTTCTCTTTTTTAAGTTACAATGATACCAGTATCTCTCCATGCGTTTCATACGGCAAATTCATATCCTATGACTTTGGTGCAATCTTCATTCCACTGTTCATTACAAATCTACATTATAATGTTCACAAAACTGCTGACCAAATATCTGAAGTTTTGATAGAAGAAATTAATCTGAAAAATTGGAAAAGTATTTCAGCTAGTTCTAGTTCCTAGATACTAACATGGATTTACTATCCTGTTAGCACATGGTCTACCAGCTCCAGTCCACGAAAAATACCTCCCAAAGTGCAAAGTCTGAGTCTGATAAACAAAAAGTGCATTTTAAATAAATATTTGTGACAGAATTCATGCTATATATTGAGTTCTAAAAATTGGGTCTATATACTGGAAATTTCTTCATTTAACTGCCCAGATCTTCATGTCTTTCTGTGCAACAAGAGGAGATGAGCGTTAGTCTCCTAGACTATAAAATAAATTGAACCACATCTGGATTGGTGCAACATATTGTGTCTCTATAACTTTTAAGTTCTGTTGTTTTTCTTCTTCCATCTTATTGATTTGTATTCCTCTAACTTCTCATCTGCAAGCCCTTGTTGGCTTTCTCTTCCTTTCTTTCCTTTCTGAACCTTACCTAGCAAACTCGCCTTCACACTTTCTGAAGTACTATGCTTAAAAATTGAGCAAGGGAAAAATCAGTTTTGCCAGGCTCACACTGAATCTGAGTCTCCTTCACCAAGCAAAGAAACCCATTGTTTACAAGCTGGGGGTGAATACCATGTGAGCAGGTGAAAATGGGAATTTGAGGAGTGTGATGAAGGTTTTTATCTATAATACATTCATCCCACAGAGCCCTTGTACAACAGCTATAACTAGCCCTTGTAGTATTAGAAAATTGCTAATAGTTTTCTAAGTGAAGAGAAGAAAAAGAAACAGATGGAGGAAAGAGGGTGATTACAATCTAGGACATCTTGAGTCTTAGTACTTTCATGGTTGCTTTAACTTCTGTTCATCTTCATCTTTCTTTCTTCACAGGCAACAGACCTCAATTTTAGTAGCAATAGTGTTCATCAATATGATAGCATCAATATGATAGCATCAATGTGATATCCTTCCAGTGCCTGCATTAGCCATCATGCAAAAAGCAGTTGTTGAGTGTTGCTGGGAACTTTCCCTATTTCCATGTATTATTCAGAGCAGCAAGAAATAACTGCTTAAGTACCTTCTTAAGAGCATTAAGAAGAGAACTCTGCTAATGTCAGAATCTACAAGAAAGGATAACCTGAGATTTTCTGTGTTATAATGATTAAGGCAATATCACAGGCTATAGTATAAGAAAAGTAAGAATTTTCAATATTGTATCATCACCATGGAAGAAACTGTTACCGTAATTCTTCTTGAAAACTATGCAAAAAAAATTGATACTGGGCTTATCTGTCAAATTTAAAAAATAAACAACATTCAACTCTTACATGGAACACTAAAGTGCAATTATTTTATTACATTACTTAAAACAACTAGACAATTTAGAAGCTATTAAAGAATTTTTGATTTGCTATACCTGAGGTAGAAGCTGCCTCTATAACTTTAAAACTTTTTATGTTTTCATCTTGATCTGCATTGCAACCATCAGCTGCGCATGCATGACAAGAATTCAAAATATCTAATATCTTGTTAATATATTTCTGCACAAAATAGAAACATGCACAATTCATTTACTGAGAAAAGAAGATAGATAACCTAAGACTACATTACATTGGGTCAATTTCCATTGATTGAAAATACCTGAGACAAGATCAGCTTCACTATGCTTATGCTATACTACCTGTTATTCATCCACAAGAACTACCTGTAGTCCTAAAAGAAGCCTAAATGCCACCACAAGATTGCATTTTACACTAAATCAGTGCCTTTCGGTGATAGTAAGTAACAGCAATAATTTTCAGTAGACCACAGGAATAAAACATCTCTCCCAAATACAAATATCTGACAACACAGTGTAAACTACCATAAGCTCCACTGATTCTAAGAACTGCATGGTATCCAGCCCCTGTGACTGGAGTTTGGGATTTTAAGTTATTCTCAGAAGTCCAGCTCCTGAAGAAGTATGCCCTTACCCTGGCATAGGTAGACACTAGGAAATTTAGAGTCCTGATTTCTCCTTATTTACCCTGGTGAACTAAAGTGTTCACATCAATACAGCAACATCCTTGTCATTCTAGTGTGAGAGAGGATAAAAAAACTCACAAACTGTCAACATTTCTCCTTCTTTTCTGTTACTGAAGTCCACAATTACAGAAATGCTCTCTGGCCTTGCATTCACATAAACAGTTGATTGAGCTTGCCAAGCCTGGCCCTTGGAGGAGTGCAGAAAAGGGACACAAGGAGACATGGCAAATCTTTGCTAGCAATAAAGGTGATGCCCAGAGCCCCTGGAGGTGGGTGGTCAGCAGTGGGTACAGCCCCCCAGGGGAAGTACTGTGACACTTGGAGTCATCAGGGCCAGCAGCTCCATTATTCTCAGAGTAGATCCAGGCCAAGGAGAAATCAGCATATATGTGGTCACTCTCATCGTCAAAGTCCTGGAGAAGCCAGAGAACACTGTGGGAGGCCAGAATAAATCTCCCCCTCTGCTTCTCACAACAGAAGGAGAGGGAATCTGGGCAGTACATGCTGCAGAGAGTGTATCTTTGCCTCAAAGGAAAAAGAAAGAAAAAGTTGAATAATAGTATCTCTATCTTGTACAACAAATTCGGCTTCCAGAGGCAGAGGTTTTAGAACCTACAGACATTTTAGGGAAATTTCATTCTAATAAAGTAGGGAGGAAATAAAATTAAGATAATACTTAATTTAGAGATCAGATTTTATATTGCCAACAAAACTATCTGGAGACAGATATCACGCCGAACTACTGGTTTGTATTTAGAGTGCCTGTAGTCAGACAAGACAGTAGTTGACAAAGTAGGACGCAAGCCAAATTTCCCATTTTTCTCTTTTAAAAACTGCCAAGAAAAACTTTAAAGGATTAAAAAAAAAAAAAAGTCAGTGTTTTTTAATTATTACTTCTAAACTAACAGATGTTAATTTGCAATTTTGTATACCTCTTTAGGACTAACAGAATGTCTTGCCAAAACCGGACAGTTCTTTGGTTAACCAATGCTACCAAAATTTTACTAACCATGGACTGTCCCACCATCCCACCATGAAATATCAATGGAAACATCTCCCAATTCAGAAAAATCATGGGTAGATCAATGGCTTATTTTTATAACACTTCTCAGAGGATTGATTTTTCTGAAGTGTTAATATTTCTCCAAGAGAGGAGGAAAACAAACAAAATCATGGGTATTTGCCCCACAAAGTTCATTGTTGCCTTCTCTATTAAAACTTGTTATCA
>NW_009615585.1:0-21423 GCF_000690535.1 Cariama cristata
ACAAAGAGAAAGAGAGAGAAATAAAAGCCAAGGCAGACAAGTGATGCACAACACAGTTGCTCACCACCCTCTGACCGATGCCCAGCCCATCCCCGAGTAGCGATCGGCACCTCCCAGCCAACTCCCCCCAGTTCATATGCTGAGCACAGTGCCCTATGGTATGGGCTATCCCTTTGGCCAGTTGGGATCAGCTGTCCTGGCTGTGCTCCCTCCCAGCTTCTCGTGCACCTCCTCCTTGGCAGAGCATGGGAAACTGAAAAGTCCTCGGCTTAGGGTAAGCACTGCTCAGCAACAACTAAACCATCAGTGTGTTATCAACATTATTCTCATCCTAAATCCAAAACACAGCACCGTACCAGCTACTGGGAAGAAAACTAATTCTATCCCAACTGAAACCAGGACATTTCCTCACTGTACTTTGACTGTACTGAAAACTTTCTTTAAGCATGAGACATGACAAAGCAAAGAAGATGTCGAAGTGGAGCTCAAACTTCAGTCTGTCTACTTTTGAAGGAGTGGGAACACTATCAACTCTAAATTTTCATTAGATGTATGCTTTTAACATAAACTGTGAAGGTAATGAAAGGTGTACTTACATTCATTATTTAATAATGTTCTGATAAATATTCAGTATGCATGGTTCTTATTGAAGTCTCATGGCTCTCCAAATAAACACTACAGAAAGGTTTGAAGACCAGCCTGGTCCTGGTATGTGAAGCTGCAGTATCTCAATATATGAAAATATCACCTCAGAAAAGAAGACTGGATAATGTGTCTGCATGAAGAGGGCCTAGGTGCAATGCCTTTGCACAGCTAAACGTAACTATGATTCTCCATTGCTTGTGTTCCTAGTGACAGACATGCCGAGAAGGGATGCTGCTGAGAAGGCAGGAGACTTGTGGAAAAGCCCGTGTTTTCTATCCATGTAATGTACAGTCAATTTGGTGTTCCTGTTCGTGCCTCCTTACTATTTTTCAGGGAGGTGGCAAGGTGATGGTTTGTTTGGTTTTTTTTAGTAAACTGGAGAGTTCCCACTGAAAGGAAGTACCTCAGTGAAGTATGGGACAAGATGACATTTTTTAGAAAGAAAGCTAAGCTAAACTCCATTGCCCTTGGACACTCTACGGGATTCTGAGAGAGGAACTTACTAGGCATTATCTGGAGAACCACTGTCTTGGGGAATACCTGCTTGTTTTCTGTTTTAGGCACAAAGAAACTAGTATGGCCCCTCAGAATTTTATATTGTGACCTATAATACAGAATTATTTCATGTGCTGGAATTGATGTTGAAGAACCTGGTCTCACAGTTTATCTGTGTAACACTGAAGACCAACTGAAGTTGAAATAAGCAAAAGAGAAATATTACCTCTGTAAATGGATATTTATTAAAGTTCAAAAATGTGGCAAAGTTGTCAGAGCTATTGAAACCAAATGGTGAAGAATCGATTTCCTCAGTTTAAAAAAAAAACAAACCTGCAGTCATTTCAGTTTTTAGTTGTTTTATGTCTATATGTTTTTATTTTGCTTACCTGTTGTTGTGTTCATGTGATTACGAGCTCTCAGGCATGAAGTGATTACAGTATAACAGCACTGGTCCATGTTTTTAGATACAGTGGCTCTTGTCTACGTCATGGAGAACTGTCTGAATGTTTGAGGGGGCCAAACTGAGTCTCAGAATTATCACTTCCAAAAAGTTCATCCATTTTCATCGGGATTTGTTTTTTCCCCATCAGAAATGTAAACAAAATAATAGTGGAAAGTGGGGTTTTAGATCCAACAGCATTTATGATGGGTATCTAAGTGAGGCATATTTTTGGTTTCAGGAATGCAGGGAGTGGATTGGATCTTCTGTGGACTGTTGTTTATGTCTCCAGTCGGTTACACAAGAGAATGGGGAATAATTGGATACAGCAAAAATACAGATATTAAGATTCTATCTTAAAAGGCCCTAAGAAAATATTCAGCACATTCAACTTTCAAAACGATTTTTTTAAAGAATAGTTAAGATAACAGTGGGCAGAGTAAGTATGTATTTTACAGCCTACACTTCAAGGCATGCTGTTGGAGAATGATGGATTCTTTTGAATCTACGGCTTAGCAGATAATCCATTTGTAGGTAATCATAATATTAATAAATTGTCTGTGTGATTATCTGTGATTGTGGAGAACTTGATTTCATGACTCAGTTGGTCTCTTACAGTTCTGTGTTCACTGTTTTATTTCTTTGTGACAAGAGGTGTATGCTTAGGAAACAGGACAAAAGTGCTTGCCTTTTAAAACAAACACCGCAGAATTCTGAGACAATTATGTGCAAACGTGAGTAACCATGACATTTGAATGTAAAGAAATCTGAAATGACAGTAATAAGCAGTATCACTGTAAAATTACAAATTACTTCAATTTAAGTGGTTTCATTTTTCTACACACATGTTAAATTCTGTCACCATAAGCTGCCGACTTCATCTCAAATGCATTCTGCAGTCTTGACAGTTGTTGTGGATTTGTTAATACTAAATCGGTAATTGTTGGCTTTGAAGAGGGATCCAGCATCTTCAGCAAGAGCTTATTAAACTGTAAAATATGGATTGCCTTTACCCTAATGGCCTCTGAATCCTATTACCATCCCATTAGAGAGTGTGGGATTTTAGTAATTCTGTTGTTGTTTCCAGTGGGCAGCGAGTACAATGGGGAAGGGCAGGGGTTAATGCAATTCATCTCCTGTAATAGTGTAACAGTGAGTCCTTTATCATTCAATGGGAGTCTTTTCCTTAATGCAGGGAGAGTGACTTCAACCAGAACTACCCCCTAAAAAAAACACCAAAAACCCCTTGAGATTTCCTTCATTACCTCCACTTTGTAAACAGAATAGTAATGAATAAGTTGATAAATAAGCAAGTGCCAAGTAGGCTGCAGTCTAGAAGGGTTTTCAATTGCCATCATTATGCCAAGAGGTATACTGAAAAACCTCTTCAGTCAAGATCATTATATTTTTAATTATTTAATTGCATTGATACCATAATATTCTGATTAATTTCAAAAAATATGAAAGCACCTTAATCCTTTCCTCATAAATGTACAGTGTGAAAAGTGTGAACTAAAATGTAAAGCAAACAAGAGGAAAACAAGTGGTGTAAGCGGTAAGAGTGAAACTTCTGTATGTGGAATGATAGTTGCTTATTTTGATCTGTATAAACTACCTCCAGTGATAGTACATCTTACCTAGTGGAATGCTTTCTTAAAAGTTCACAGTAGAAAGGAATGTGAAGCATTAATAGCTATTAGGTGGGGGTAGAAAAACTCATGTATAGAGGTTCTGTCTGCCTTCAGTAGTGAATGAGGCCAGTATGTAACTTTTTTAGCACCTGGTATGAATTTTTTTTTTAAATGTTTCACGGAGAATTATTTGACTTCTAAATGCTAGAGGCAACTTACTTCTGATTTCAGATCAGGATCAAAAAGGGGAACATTTCAAACAGATACTGCAAGACAAGTTGAGAGGGACTTGTCAGTGTAACTTTTCAGATAAACGGTATCTGATATACTGATGTGCATACCATATTGAGTTGGGATTAGTTTGATTCATTAAATACTTAATACTTTTCTTTTTAAATAAGGACAAAAGGGATTATTAGTTGGGGCAGTTACTTTACTATTATTTATTTAAGAAATCAGAAAATACTTCTAAGGATTGAAGTCTTCATAACTGTTTTTTTCTTTGTTTTCCTTGATGTTTTGTGTTTAGTTCTACCATAGTGTTACCTATGAATACAACCATTTGCTTTATTATGAATACCTGGGATCTTGCATGCAAGTAGTAAGAAGAGCTAGGGAAGGATCTGATAGAAGAGAAATGAACTACTTAAAGAACAATCGATAATAGTCATGTGAGCAGCTTTTTACATCCTACCTGTGTTTATTTATGTCTCCTGCGTGTTTGGTATTGGAACGCCAAAAAAAACAAAAGGGAGAGATCTTTATAGAAGCACTTGAGATTGAGTGCTCTATAAGTGTTAATTAATTTCTTTGCAGTATTCCCTCAGTTAAGTTTGTGGGGCCTTGCAGTTGTTACACGTGTGTGCTTGCTCACATGTGGGCAGGCACTTAGATCCGTTTTCTGTCACTGGTAATACTGGGTCTTGGAGAAAAGGGATTAGGTAGCTCCTTGTCTTTCTGCATTCATTACTTCCCAGAATGGAATATCACAATTTCCTTCCTATGAATGTCGGAAAGAGAAAGCCTGAGTTCATATGCTGTAAGAATTGCATCTAGATGATCTGCTCACTTGAAATATAAAATCAGGAACCAGTAACCCTGTTTCTTCATTGTGGAATAGATAGGTTGTCTTCTTTTTTACAAGTAGTGAAACTTAAATGCCTTACGGTACGTTATACAAGTAGGTCAGTGTTATAGCTGGAACCAAATCAACTGATTTGTCAGCAAACTATTTTCCCTGCTGAAACAACCCTATTGATTTACATAGCATAGAGTCCGTATGTCTCAGTAGGTCCAAGTCTAGTTGTTTTAAGTGCTGAACAAATATGTGGGAACATATGATCCGTGCATTGAGTTAATAATCTAATTATAAGCTACTTACATAAAGATGTAGTATCTGAATATTTTAAGGGTTTTCTTCTTGTTTATTAGCAATTTGAAATAAGAGGCTGCTAACAGAAATGTGCTTACTTTAGAAAACAACTTTGTTCTGCTGAGTCTTAGAATGAATCTTTGTTCTAATCAGTAGGACCTAGATGAAAACAAAAAGGGGTTATATATATTACATTTCTTTATTTGAATTTTGTATTAATTTCAGAATTTTGTTGCATCCTTTCAGAACTTGATTACTAAAAGAAAAAGTAAGTAGCAGTACTGGTACAGTTCCTAATTAATTTGTATACTCTCAAGTATACAAATGATGGAGGTCAGTAAACAAGGTTTGGCAACACAGGTTTTGCAAGAAAAATTCACTTTAATCACAAAATTGTAACAAAGGGCAAAGTTACAGGACTTTTGCGAACACTTTTGTGTGAATGAAGGAGATCTGCATGATGGCCATCACAAGACTAAGGAGGGTTTGATTCTGCATTGTGCAGGTGCAAAGCGTAGTGCATGCACAAGAGAATAAGTGAAGTGAAACATGACCGTTTGAAGACAGAATTTGTTTTCAGTGATGTAGTGACCAGTAAATACATGAATTATCTATATTTTCATTATATACTTCTAAACTGCTGTTTTAGAATGTACTATAAACTGGAAAGTGCTGGCATGGTTTTATGGTTTTTTGGTTTTGTTTTTTTCAAATGTGGGTTTTATTTTCATTTAAATATATTGTGATTAAACTAATTTTAAAAAAAAAAAGCTTTAAGACAATTACATTTTCTCCGTTTGCTTTTTGCATTGGAAAGTTGAGTACTAATATTAATCTGCCGTCAAGATCATATTGTTTAAACGTTTGACATAAGCCAGAGAGGTGGAGGCAGAAGCAACAGGCAAATAAAAGGTTTGTGTGAAAGAGCTGCATTTTATGTTGACAAACAACATTGATCTCTTAGCCCAAATGGAATTATAAGAGAGCTGAACCTGATAAAGCATGCAGGATTTTCACTTTAATCTGTAAAGTAAAAATGCAATGCTTAGAGGAAACACTCGGGCAAGGTGGAAGTAGCTAAACATAGAGGTAAAGAATTGCATAGTCATGAATGAAATAAGTTTCGTGCAGGTTTAGTGGTCAGTTGTTAAACCCTAGCTTCTATAGTGTAGTAAAATCTAACTATTGAAGATCATTGATTCTACTTAGTAATTGTTCTTTTGAATTGAAATTTGATCCTCTCTGGGCTCAGTAACACTTCTGTTTTACTTGAATTTGGTTCAAAAGGAAGATTGAAATCCAAAAAATTATTCTAGTTTTTTCAAACCAAAATAAATTTTGACTGTTGGAAGGAGCTTTCTATAGCTACCATTATTTTTCTGTATACTTTTATTTCTAAACAATTCTTTATTTCAAATGGCAAAAAATATCTTTGCAAATATATTTTCAGTTGTGCGGGTTTAAAAGAAGGATCAGGAACTAAAATGCATGAATGCTGTCCACAGAGGACTATAACCTGCAGCATCATCCATTTATATTTAAAGAGCTTGATCATGCCCTTTTTGTGTACTTGGTTGAGTAATTTTGTCTGGATATGACATTTAAGCTAAGCAAGATGATCTGTTCTTGTTTGGATCACAGGTTTTGTCTTGGTCACATTGGAACTAACTTCCTCAGAAGAAGTAATTTGGGAAGGATAGAGCCTTGTTATGGGAAGGCAAGGAACCTGAAAGGTTGAGCTTAGTATCTAAAAATAACTGTAAAATAATTAATTCTTTCTTACAGTTTTCCGATACTGGCATGCCACGTGGAGAAAAAGCCAAGAAGCTAATTGAGTCAGGATTAGCTTTGTTCCAACTGTAATGCAGCAGATATTTCTGTTATTTCTTCAGAAAACATCTGCTAAGCAAATGTCAGGAGGCCTAGCAGTTTGAAAGATGTCATTCTCCTCCTACCTCCCACCCCCTGTTGTTTTAGACAACAGGAACTGCAGTTTCAAATTGATCAGTTGAAGAGTCCATCCTGAAAAGTTCGAGACCTCTTCTTTCCAGGGATGAAATGCATACATTTTGAGGGCAGAAAATAACCTGTCCATCTATAATTCTATTATTAAATAAGAAGTAGTGATTAGCTCTTGAGGGTTTTTTGTGTTGGTGACTGGCTAAGCATCCTTTCACAGTGATGCGCAAATCATAGTCCTGCTGATTTCAGGTTAGCTGAACAGTACAGTTGGAACTTTTAGATAATTAAGGTTGGCATGGCAAAGGACAACAGTCTCTGTTCATGTTTTTCCATGTCAAACTCAAATTATTTTCAACAGGATATTACATTTTTTGTTACAAGAATTTTAAGATTGTTGCCTTTACCAGCCATACTTATCCCAAGTGCAATGTGTTATATTTCATGCTAAAATGTTCTAATGAGCTTACATAAGCAGTGAGCCTTTTCCAACCTCACCAGTGCAATTGATATGACTCATGATGATCCGAATTCATTTAATATTGTGAAATGCAATATCCTTTTTACAAAGTAGGAATGCTTTCTTTGCAATCTTGGCATTGTATTTCAAACCCATACTGAACTGCAATTTTTGTACAATGTGTTTGCAATACCCATATATTAAACTACAACTATCCAGGTATCAATAATACTGTGTCATGGCACATGTAGAGTTTTTTGGTATTTATTCCTTCCTTGCCTTCTGCTGAAAAAAGAACCTTTCATCTACGTTAACAGCCTATCTGTGTCAGAATGTCTGCTTTTTTAATTAAAACATTCAGTGTAATTTCTGAAAGAATTTGTACCCTGGTAGCTCTGGCATTTGTGAGAGACACAAGTGATAGTGATTGAAGCACGTATCTGGTGGAAATTAAAGATTTGAATAGCCTAGACACTTCTGACTCTGTAAAAGCCAGGCATTGTATATGGCTTTTATACGCTTGATGCCAATGTTCTGACCATCAGAATGGAGTAAGTGGAAGAGTCACTGTTGGTTCCCCCACCCCACACTATAATCTCTCTTCTTCCTCCCACAAAATATATCTTAAGCAGAAGTGCTGCTGCAACTAATACGTCATTGTAAAACAATATTCTAATATGTTCCATTTACTTCCTTAACCAAAATGTCAGCACAAGTTTGTATTAACCACTTACAAAATTACTCTGTGTGAATATGGAGAGAGTGGTACATACAAATTAGAAACCAGATTTATAAAATGAGAATTGAGGGAATTGGCATTTTCTTTTCACATTGAAGTCGTCTAATTCAGAGTGATTATCCCACTCAGCACTGTATGGAGTTAAATCTGTCTTTTGGTGTTTGCAATATAGCAGTTTCATTCTTCATTGGAATTTCAAATGCATCTTTCGACTAGTACAGAATTAGTTTGTCTTTTTGTGTGTATAGGCACTGGGATGATATATAGGCTATTTTCCCCCTCTGTCCGATTTGCTGACTACAAAAGAACATAATGTATCAGTGGCTGGTTTGACACCGTAAAAAATAAAACCTGCAGTTGTACTGGCACTACAGTAAACTTGAAGGGAAGGTGCTCTTTGTTTATATCTTGACCTGCATGGCTTAGTAGGAGTTTCTTATGATATATGTTGTCACTGTTGTCTGTATGGTACTTGGCCTTTAGGAGATAACTCCTGTGCTGCATTGGCTTTTTACAGGAAGCCTAGTTTAAAAGTTTGGAGCAGTACTGCAATCAGCTGTATGTTTCCTTCTCATTTGTATTGCAACCAGTTTTTTTTGTGTTTGTGTTGTGTATTAGATTACTGATATAATCATGATAAAAGGTATCCTTTGTCTCCCTGGCACAGTTTAGGGAAGGGGAGGAAGAAAAAGCAAACCAACAAACCAACCCCAAACATGGGCATTGTTATGCTGGGCAGCAGAGCTACAGGTTTCTGCATGTTGTGGTTGTAGAGAAAATTACATGCATTACATACGTTACATGCCTGAATCGGAGATCTAAAGGGATCTGAAGAACTCCAGAATTTTTTTTCCTCAAACTTTGTTTTCATGTGGGTTGTTCTTTTTTCCTCCAATGCTTTGTCAACACTTTCACACATATCCTGCTACTAACTGTGGGACCTTGCTTTTTTTGTGTAAGTCAAGTAGATTTCACCTTGAAATAGTAAACTCATTAACTATCTTGTTTGTCTGTGTAGGAAAGCGTATGCTTCTAAGTTGTTGGGGTTTTTTTTATTCAACTTCTTTAACATCAAATTAGCAAAAATAAAAGGTATATTAAAATCATTAGAGAGAGTGAGTTCCTGCTTTTACATGAGCTCAATTTTCTCCTGTGCTTACTCTCCTGAGATCTGTAGACAGTCAGTGCCAAGATAACATTGGCACCATTTTCTTATTGCCATGGTGATCTTCAGCTCTGCTGAATACTCAAGGGAGGTTCTGGTATTTTAAAGCAAGTGGAATTTTGGTAATTAAAAAGGCTGGAAGGAATAATCTTTCTAAATTTTGCCTGCTTGGGTAAATAAGGATAATGAATTATGTCTGAATAGGAAAGTTATTAGTCTGCTTTACTTGATTAGCACAGAATAATAGTCAGCTAAAAAGACACAGGGTCGGGGGAGCGGGACAGGTAGTATCTCCAATGTACCATCAGTGTTCAGAGTCTCTGAACTGAGATCTTCAGAAATGTTCCCCACATGAGTGCTGAGGAGCAGCTGTGGCTGCCTGCATAGAAACAATGCTCCCCTTTGTTGGAGGGTGACTGGCAAGAGGGCTGCCGCACTGCTCCTCTTGTTTGCCGTCTGCACGTGGAATTAAGGACAGGAATACGTTCCAGAAGATTTTGCAGTTAAGGCTGTTGCTTGAAAGTTGGACTCCTCCTTTGTATGCTGTTTTATCGAATACAAATTTTACGCGTTACTGAAGGCAGTGAATTTTTCAGACTTCCCATCATTTTCTCTGCAGTGGCCTAGTTTCCAGCTTTGTATAGTTACAGCATGAGTCAGCACTTCGAGATGTTTTATGGTATTCTGAGATACTCCCTCTGCTTTTTTTAAAATTCTTTCTCTTTTATGACCTTTTCAAGCATACCAATCAATGCACAAAGGCAGTGTAAAGCGTGCTGACAGAAAAGATAGTGAGACACCTGCTATGCTAATGTGTTTGGTTTTTTTTTAAAAAAAAGTTATGAAATCTTTGTACTGATATGATTTCAGCCCGTTATTTCAGGTCACATTTAGCCTTTCAGCAATAGTAGCTATTTTTGCAAAGCTGTGTATTGTCTTTAACATTTGTGTAAAATATGCTTTTGCCAAGCAAATAAGCATTTAAAATGAAATTTAAATGGTTTTGTGGTCAACTTCTTGGATATTTTGTCAAAACCCAAAAATGATTGTGTCAGTTTTCCTTAACTGCCTCTATCCGTACGCATTTGCTCCTTGTTATCTGTTAATACTGCTTGAGTTTTGGGGTCGGGGTATTTTTAAATACTTCTTTCATAATGTATGAAATTTAAGTTTGTTAAGTTGCAAAGTAGAAAAAGAAAGCAGGATTTTCGTTCAGTGTACAGTTTAATCATGTCACATCTGAAAGAGCCCCATTATACTTACTAAGTGTTAAAAGAGATGTTAGTCTATTTTGTATGTTAAAAACCAATTTCCTTATCAGGCCAGACTTTAAGGCTTGCTGAAGCAGAGCTCCCACTGCCCTGGTGACTTCAGAAATGTATAAATGAGGTTACTTCAAAATAGGATCAGTGTGCATACCACTTTTCATAATAAGTAGTTTAAAAACTTTGGATGATCCTAACTACAGTGGTACACGCTGACTCTCTAGAAAGAAATTCCTTTTTAAGCCTGTGAAGCAGGGAACATAGAGACTTGTTTGAGCAAGTCATTGCTGGGACCACTCTTTGAAGTACCTCTTATGTCTCTCCTCCCTGCAGTTCTGTATTGGAACTGTGAGGTATATTGTGAAAAAAAAAATATTTGAAAGATTTGGGATTAAACAGGAAATTTTGTGTTTGGTGTCAAATGGGTATGTGGATATTTACTCGTTTCCTTTTCTGTATGTGTCAATAAAAATAGCTGTATTCAGGGGATAGACTATTACTTACTTCAGTGATCTTCATATTGGAGCTATGGAACAGCATCGCTGCTGTGGAAGCAAAGGTTTGGCAGCTTTGCATGCTCTCCAGCACAGTCAGCTAATGAAGAAAAATATTGCCTTTCTGGGAGGAATACAAAGCAGGTGTTGTGCATGTGTACATACACCCACCCTTTATCCCCCAGTTAATCTGTAATCCTCCTGATTCGCGTTGGACGCTATTGCCTGATCCTATGCTGTGCCAATATGTGTAACAACACAATTTCACTTTTGGAGAGGTAGGTGGATTTGGACAGCTCTGTATCAATTCCTGAGGACACAGAGTAACTTTTCCCAAATGGTTCAGTCTCTAATTAGTGGGCACAGAGCCTTGCCAAGAAATGTATTTCTGGCAGAGCTCTACTTTCACTGGGTGGGTCAGGATTTTCCTGATTATTATTACTGTACTTCATATGTGATTGATTTCGTTCAACTGAATGTAATCCTCTAGTTTGGGGGTTTTGTATTAGTGTAAGTGAAATTAATCTTTGGTGGGGTAATCTCTTCAGTTGTTTTGTTTGTTTTGTGTGGGTTTTGGTTTTTTTTTTCTTTTGTTTTTATGTATTTTAATATGTTTTAATGAAAGCAGCTATTTAGGTAGATTAGAAGCATGCTGGCTTCTCTAATTATTTGCATTTTTTTATTATTATTTAAAGACCATAGTCTAGCTATACTGTAAATTTACCTTCCATTAAAAAGGATAAACCTCTTACTCAACTGGCTCTGAGCAAGGATTACAGTAAATAAATAAGCAAAAGTCTCTGTCTAGTTATTTTTAGCTTAAGTGTACTTCTTTTCTTCTTAGTTCAGTTCAAGATGAGATGAGAACTGCAAATAGCCTAAATTAGTCTATAGCATTTATATCTTGTTAAGTTTCCTGCTTTGGAAAATATGCAGGAAAATGATTATATGTGGTATTCATGTAAAGGCTGATGAGTTTGTTGTAATTATGAAGGTAGATGTAATGAGATGAAAACATCTCTTTCTTTAGCCTCTCTGAGGAATTCCTTCTCTCTATATGGCTGTTGGGTTAACTCTTTTCTAACCAGGGTTCTTCAGCGTTCACTTCTGAAATTTTGGAGAGTTTCCTCAATTACTGTGTAGGAGATTGATTGGCAGCTCTGGTATTAGCATTAATACGTGATAACTAATTAAATCCTACATACACATGAGTGGATAATAAAGACCTATTCGCATCTCATTTATTAAGACAAATCTCCAGTGTAATGATCATTTTACCATTACTTAGCACGCTTAGGAATTTTCTAGTTCCTTTTGAAATATAGGCTGAGATACAAGTATATCTCAACTCTTCATCTTATACAAAGTTACAATTTAGTATTTTTAGTTTTGGTTTATGCTTACTTTTATCTTTCAGAAAGTAGATTTTTATTGTTTCAGCTTGAAGTTTTTCAAATAATTTGGTAATTCCTAGACTGTGTTCAGATATTTAATAGGCAGTATGAAGCATTTAGCTGAGAAAACTGGAGGATCTACATGAGTTCAGTTTATCACTTCCTGTACTGGGAATAGTGTTAGCAAGGAATCCATGAGAATGAGACTATGAATATTTACTGTTTGGTAAGGAATGCTGAATTTCCTTGATATCTGTGTAAGAGTAGATTAGAAATGACTTCCTTTTTTTTGGTTGGTTTGTTTTGATGATCATTTTTGTGTGGTAATTTTTTTTTTTAACCTCCCACATTCTTTACTACTTTTCAGTGTGATTAGGTATTCGTTTTGCTGACTGATACTGTATGCAACCATGAATCTTAAATTCTTTTAGGATTGTTCTCAAGTACAATTTCAAACAGTTTAACTTTTAGACCTTGAATTTCTGTTGTTCTGGCTCCAAAGTCCTCTCTTCCCCAAAGGATTCTATGTGTATAGTTTTTTCTGTGTGGATTTATTTATGTTAGTAAGGCGTATGTTTATACACAGTTGTCCAAATGTGATCTATGCAAGTGGTTCTGTTTGAGAACTGGTTATGATACCCTTATTTTCACGTGAGAGATCTGGACAGATTAAACTGAGACTGGCAAAAACTTTCCATCATTGTGGTTCACCAACTTGAAATGTTTTTTTGATAGGGTTTGCATATATATTTCTATAAATTAAGGAGATGTATATGCAGTCATACCTACGTTCTGAATGTGCAGTTTCATTAATCTTTGCTGCAGTTTGATCTTTGCGTTTTCCACCTGTCTTACGTTTTTATTTTCCTGTTTTCAGGGTTTTTTGTTCCCCATGCTGCTTCTCAAGTCTTTTCGTTCAAGCTCAGATGCGGTCTTATTTTTTTATTTTCTGGACATCCACAACATAAAGTACAGCAGAACAAATATTCTTCCTTTCTGTCCCATGCCTATTGTTACTGTAGTTTCACAAAGGTTTGGTTGACTTTTATGTGGCGATACTGATTTCTAAAGGAACACAGTGTTTGGGGATATCTTTCTGCTATTCTTTCGTACATCTCTACTGTACCTGTAGAAGTGGTAAATTTTGGAGTCTCATACGTTGACTATTTTGGTATGAACTTTTATAACAGCAGAAGTTTCACCCACGATTGCAGGATGACTCTGTCTAATGCAGAGGTATTCAAGATTTCGACAGAAGAAACAGCATGAGTTCTTCCTTCGCAAGAAACTGTATTTTCCCTTAACTGTATTCCTAGATGCTGCTGTCGCATTTTGCTGAAACTTCCCAGAAATTTGACCTAGAATAGAATGTTTTTCCCAATCTTAACTATGTAGATACTTGATCTTTATTTACCTTCTATGCCTATAGTAATGCCAAGCCACAGTTTGCAGCCAAAGACCTTCTGGCACAGCAGGTGTGTTTATATTTTTCACAGCAAGTTGAGAACACTACCTGATCCGAAATTTTATTAAAGAAATTGTGAGAAGAAAAGCAGAAGACCTTTAAAGAGAGACTAGTCAAATGTCCTGGTGGGTTTTTAACGAGTTTTATATGAGACAGCCATTCTTGGGCTAGATCAATTTCTAAATAAAATATAAACAATGTCTACCTTTTTTTGTTTCTTGACTTTCCAACATCCCTTTTCCTTAATCCTTGAGTCTCTCTTGGCATGAAGTGATGATATACCATAGGAAAAGGGAGAGAGTAGTTTTTCTGTAGTCACTAAAACAATAAATGTGTATTGGCTTTACAGTCATAGAATGAACGTCCACTCAAGTTAGAGACAATGGATTTGCAGTATGTGAAGGTTTTATCAAACAACTCAGCAGTGCTTGCAGTTTAGGATGCGAGTAGGAGCATTGAGAGTGACTTTGCAGTAGTAGAGGTTTTACCAGCTGTTTTCAGTTCATCTGGGGCTCTGGAGGAATGCATAGCAAAAAAAAGGATGTAGCATCAATATTTGTGAACTAGACTCTGTCTATTTCATCTTCGCAGTCCTTGAAAACAAAACTAATTACCAACAGGGTTGGGGTGGGTGTAGCTATGAGAGTAACTTCTCGCAGGGCTGCCCACACAGTTCAGGTTTCTGTCGTGGGCGAAAGATTAATTTGTTTTACCTCATTTTCTGTTACTACTTTCTGCCTATGTATCTTATTTTCTTACAGACTTTGGTTTTTGTCAGTAAATACTCAAGATTTAGGATAGAGTTGTAGGCAAGCGTGTGTGCATGTTGATTTGTATTCTGCCTCATGGACAAACTCCTATTATGTTTCTTTAACTGATAGGAATGATATGACTTACATATTGCATTCTGGGTTAATCTGTAAAAGAATTTTTTTTTTCAGTAGGCTGTTACTTCACAAATACCTTTGGTATAACTTTGATCTCACATTTTGTATTAAGGTCCCCAACTAATTTCTTTAAATTCTTTAGTTGCCGAGACCAGGTTTTTATATGAGTGACTGAAGATATATAGGTAACTTGTTTTGTAAAATGCATACGCATCTAAATCTCATTGGTGAGATTTCATATTTTTGAGTGTTGCCACAAAAAAAAAGGAAAAAAATATATTAAAAAAGCGTGCTTAAGAATTGGAGGCTGCTATACTGCAAAAAACCCCAACCTTTTGTAATATGCTCCTAGATGGCAATTAGTGCAGGAAGTTACCTGTTCTCCACATATTATATGGTAGAGAGTAAAGGTTCTACTTGTCTCTGTATTTCTGTATTTTTTTTGTTGTCGGAGACTCCAGTTTACTCAACATTTCGTGATGATACACAGACATATTTTTGTAGATTTTTCGCTTTAATCTTTTAATCACTGTTCCATACTGTGTTGCCTTTGTATTTCAAGGTGTTCTAGTGGCAAAAGTCCTTGGATTGTTAAATAATTCTTAAATTAAGTCTGTCTTGTGAGAACCTGACAAACAGGGATTTACAATAAGTCTGCATTTGTTAAACTCCAGATTTATATTGTTAGCTAGCTGTGCAACTTTTGCTTCAATGTACTTTTATTTTTATATTTTAATTTAGTATTTGGTAACAAGGACATTTTGCAAGAACTTTTAAGGACTGCTTAAATTAAACTAAATACCGTGAAGACCAGACTGTTCACATAGCCAGTAGAGATGAAAATTTCATTGGAGAGTTCTCCTGTCCTTGCCAAAGTGACCTTGGTTGGTGGAAAGATGACAGAGTGCTTTCCTGGCTGTGCCTGACAGCAGTGCGATAGCAGCACATTTGACAAATCGCTCACATTAAAATGGGGGGCACTTTCGGCAGCACTGGCGTCCCTATCCATCAGTCCTGATTACTACACAAACGTCAGCCGTGGCACAGAGCGCATTTGTCAGAGGGAGTAAAAAGCAGTTGTTAGTAAGAGCACTACCTGTCATACTAATGGACTAAAGCTTGCTACGTTCTGACTTGCAGGAGCCAGCAGATTTGCAAAATGGCTTGACCAATACTTTGAGAAAACACTTTCTGTTTGCAGGCTGCAATGGGATAATTAAACAGAGAGTGTTACGAACTTTGGATATAGATGACTGAAAAGTTTCTTGAGTGCTTTGACTACCCAAAGCATCTTTGAGAGACTGTAGTCTATAGAATGTTTAATGCAGTAGGGAATCAAAATGAATACTGTAAAAATTCTTTGAAATGCCTAATTTTGGTGGTTTTGTTGTTTGTTTGTTTGTTTTGTGCTAATTAAGAAACTATAGAGAAGGAATTCATTCGAAAATATAAGTAATTGAAGAATTGGATATGGATTGATATTTTCAGTCATAACTACTTATTCTTGCCTCTTTCACCCATCTTTCTTGAGGCTTGTGTATGTACGTCCAACCATTAGAAAGTTAGAAACTTTGCCATAAAAAGCAGATTTCTTTATCATGAAAGATGAAGTAAATATGGAAATCATTTATTTCATTGGAAAATAGGTCTACCTTATAGTCCTTGTTTAATTTCGTCAAGAAAGATGTTTCAAATACTTATTTACATAAGTCAGCCTCAGATATGAGCCTTCACTGCTTCATTTTTCACCTTTAGTCTTCTTCAAAAACTAAGTTATCTTTCTTCAATGCAAGTGGAATAAACGTCAGCAGAAATAAATGCATATGTAAATCTGAACTTCGTCTAGTATAGTGGATACATCAAATTTCAGATGCAGATTGAGAGAGTTGGTACATTCATTTCTGTCTGTAAGGCAGTGGAAGCATCAATGAACAATGATTGACTTTTTAGAAGGATTCTCTGTCTTGACTACAAGAATGTCCGTAATCTGTAAGTAACTTTGTGAATACCTTTAAACCAGATGAGCAGCATAGTGATTTCTTCATATCTTTGGTCATACGCATAGTTCCTAGCCTAAGAAGAAGTAGACTAGGAGAACACTTACTGAAAATTTCTTCTATCACATGAAGTAAAACAATTTTCTGTGGTTGTTGATGTGACTGTGGTTTGCTTTTATTTGGCTTTACTATTCTATATAATTCATAAAGGATAAAGCCCCTGAAGATGTCTGTATCACAGTTAAGGAATTCTGCAGAAGGATCATCAATTTATAGTAAGTTAAATCACTGTAAATAGTCGTTTCTGTACAGACCAACTGATTTTATTCTTATTGAAGAGGAGAACTATCCCATAAAGAAACAGCAAAACTCTGGTATGACTTCTGTATTGTAAAACTGCCATTCCTAAGAGCTTATTAGAAACAGAATTATTCTGCATTTCACTTGCTAGTTAGTCAGTATTCAGTGGATAATAGATTTAATGAACCTCCGAATAATTATCCAGAAAGAGTGAGTCTTTTAAGCTCAAATGTGTTTATATTTGAAGTTTTGGGGGTTTTGGGGGGAATCAGTACTTTATATTTTTGGTAATGCCAATACTGTTTTCAACACAGCTTTTTCTAGAGAAGAATTTCTACTTCATGTTTCAAACTTTTTGTCTTGACTTGAAAAAGAATGCAAAGTATGTGATAGTGAATACCTCACAGTGAATGAATAAAATAATATTGCAACTAAGGAATCCCAAAAACTGTCAATTTATTTGCTAATTTATTTGCCCATGTGGAGTTTTTGTGACCTATTTTTTTTCAGAAGTTTCACCTCACAGTTGTCCTACCCTAATTATTGCCAATTTAAACAACAAAGCCTTTTTCCGTCATTCTAGATGCTACCAAAAAGTTAGCCTGGGGGAAGGCTGCGTTTGATTTTTCAGTGGCACATAAATGTGTAAGTATCTCTTTGAGATACTTTTGACTTTGATTTGTGACTGAGAAGCTCACTATACAGAAGTCATTATATACTTTGGTCCAGCCAAATGAGGTCTTTGAATTAATATTCACATGTAATTCATTGCTGAGTATGCTCTCTGTTTTGAGTTCAAACTTCACTTCTGCTAAATAGAAATTATCAGTTTCTTACATTGCACAATAAACTGGGGGATCTCTCACCCTTCCTCCAGTACTCTAAATTACATTTAGAGCATTTGATGCAGTGCAGCATTTGCTACCAAGTTGAAACAATGGAGAGATGAGTTTGAAATGTGGGCATTTTTCTTCAGGATCACTATTTAAATAAAACCAAACCATCTCCTGGATTATTAGTACATGTGTCAGGTGTGTTACCTGGGACATCATTGCTTTATTTCTTTATAAGCTTCCTGCTTTGGGAAGTATTAGCATGTTTATTTTCACTGTCTTAATGAAGTTAAGAATGCATTACTAGAATCAAACCTTTTCTTAAAACGGTAATTGCAGTGTTTCAAAACGTAAGGCTAACTCTGTTTATAGTTGCTGAGATTCCATTGAAACCCAGTGTTATAAGCCTTTCTTACATCTGCAAATGTGTGGTGCTAATTCTGTACCAAAACCTCCAAACACCTTTCTTGTGTGTTCATTTTAGTATAAAGATCCCATTAAAATTAGATCTTACTGCTGAAAAGTGATGACTTAAGATTATTTTGAACCTATGAAATTAAGTGAAAGATTATCTAGATATTATACGTTTCTCATTTTATTGTACCCTGCTATGCATTAAAATGTCAACTTCTGCGCCTTTGTATTGATAAAACAGTGGCTTGAGGAGATAAATGTTCCTTCCATTATCATGGCTTTATTGCTCTACCATTCTTTTTTTCTTCTTCTGAGTAGTTGTTGTCAGTTGTATCTGTATTTGCATTAACAAATGTAGGCCATGTTTTAGTTCACCAAGCTAGATAAAGAATGTCTCTAAATGTTATTTATTATTTGAATTTGCACACAACCAGGAACATATGACTTATAATGTTCACTGAGCTAATCAAAGTCTGCAGTTAGTTCTTTGAATTTGATCCTCTTCCAAAACAGAGTGATAAGTCAGGTTGTTTTTAAGTTTTCTGGAAAATGGAAATTTCTGTAACGTTTCTCTGCCCGAAACACACCAGTTTGGGTAAGAAATTAAATTCCCTCCAGTTTCATGACTACTCAGCGTGAACCCTGAGCAGTCTGTCAGGTTCTCAGATCATCAGGTGCATTAGGAAGGTAAGGTGGAGTTTGCAACCTGAAGGCATATTCTGGAGGTGTTTCTCTCTTAAGGCAGCACAGTACAATTTGTAAGGCAAATTCTGGCAGGCTGTCATGGAATCTGTTGAAAATAATGAACTCTGACAGCTGGGTTTTCCAACTAACTCTAATCTTCACCAGTGAGCTCCTCTAACAATATTTTTACTGCATTCCACTGCATATTGGAATACAATTACAGGGATATATGAGGAACAGCTAACTTAATGATTGTTCTGTGGACTGTAAAGAAGCCCTGAGGTTTATAGATTATAGCATCATTATGTCTCAGAAGTTAACAAGGGAGGGGTGTGGCCAATAGACCATTTCAGAGGCTTTTAAAGTAAGTTCACTAGTGCAGCAAGGAAACAGGGTGATAGTCTACACTTTGAATTTTGTTAATGTCAAGTACTCATGTGGCAGAATAGGAGTAGAGCCATATGAAACTGGTAAAGGGGAATGCTATGTAAAATAGTGGGATACTTAGGACTTTTCTGCTGCAGTAATGGGAGGAATCTTTTCAGGTACAAACCTTTGTGTTAATGAAGTTGTACATCATATTATTATTATTTTCTTTATATGTAGTTTATGGATATTGTCGCTTGCATACTGCATCCCAGTTTTGCATGTGCTTGATATATTTGCATACATAGAATGCAGATATGGTCATCCATTTGCATATGATTTATATGGATAAATGTCTTCTGGCACAACCAACGATAGTGCGCTAAAATGTGAGAGACTACGTTCATTCAAATGTCAAAACTGGAGAATTAAGCCTTAGCTGATCTTCCTTACTCTAAATCCATACATGTGTCTGCTTTTTCAGACTTTTCTATTTATATTAAAATTTCAAGGAGACAGGAAGATATTGAATGTGTCAGAGTTCACTGCTAAAAATCAATATTTTGTAGAGGACAAGCCCTTTTTTAATATACCATGTTTTGAACAAACGCTAGTAGAATCATAAAAACTTGCACACCTCTGTTTGTACATAACTTTGTTGTTTCCTTGAAAGGAAGATCCCTTTCCTAGAGGTCTTGTTATTTAGTCTGGAAAATTCACTCCTCTTTTACCTTGCTAGTGTACTTCTCTTTTTGTATTAGGCTGCCTGAAGATAACCAAACGATAGTCTCTGTAACTGAATGAGTTCAAATCCTCTGTAGGTTTTGATGAAAAATACTGCTTACTTATATATGGAATTTAATGATATGTTCAAAATATTCCGTAAAGGACTGTTAAAGCGGATAGAGAAAATTCATGAGACATTCCAACCAACAAGTATATTCTCTAAACTATTTACATACTTGTCCTTAGTCACATTATATTAGTCTGCCATTTCTTACAGCAGTATAAATGTATACTTTATGAACATGGTGAATTAAGGAAGTTGATAGTGCTTTCTTTTTCTTGTACAGGTTGACCTACCTGATGAGATAATAGTGAGATATTATTATTAAGGGGGTAAAAAACATAAATACTTTATTTATCTGTATTTTTAAATGTATGTGTATGAGGGAATGGTGTCAATAAATCTGAGATTCAGTAACAACTTTGCTCTATCTTACACTGTTTTAGTTCAAGCTCTATAGTACTTCTTGTTAAAAAAAGGGTAGGGGAGAGGCAAAGAGATCTTCAGACGTGACAATTGCTTAAAGTGTTATTTGCAGTGATGGAAAAGATGGCAGTTCCCCAAGGAAGGAAAAACAACCTTACATTTATTTTATTCTCTGTATGTACGCATCTGAACAGCTGGAGAGGAGCTTGAGGTGGGAATCATCACTTTTGTTGATGATTGTTTCGTCTTTTATTTTTCTCTGTCTGTATTTTGAAACTGCTGCTAACTTGCCAGTATCTTTGGGTTTTTTTGGGGGGGTTTTTTTGGTTTTTTTTTTTTTTTTTTTAATAAGATACTATGGAATTTTTTTTTCTCTACAAGATAAAAGACCGTATTCTGGAAAAAGTGAAATTAAATTTCATTTGAATACTGACTTCTTAAATATCCAGAATTACTATTTTGCTCATCATTTCTCTGATGTGAATTTGATAGATTTTTGTAAATTTTCTAAAATGTACATTGCTGTGATGAGATGTTGCCAGCTGTTGTATCCTTAACATTTATCCATACTGAATTTCTACTGAAAAAATTGGAGATTCTATGTGAAATATTCTGAAACAAATTTCAAGCAATAATTCCGAAGGAGAGAACTGTAATCTTATATTTAATATAGGAATATTATTTTGATAGGCTATCTGTTATTAAATTTATGAGAACTCTTTGGTGCAAAAGAATCTTTCTGCATAATGAAAAAAACCCCTGTTTCTTCTTCCTTTCTGGTCAGATAGGGTTTTGGGGTTTTTTGCTGTTGTGGTGGGGTTTTTTGTTGCAATTACTTATATTCTAGTGAAGTTACCTGCATTTGCCCATCAGGAAAAAGCCTGTATTTGTCTTTAGTCTGTCTAGTTTATATTTATCCTGCAATGGGATCTTAGATTGCTAGATTTAAATTTATTTTTCTGAAAGCAATAAGGAAATAAAATGTGATTGTTAACTCAATAGAGTAATATTCTGTTAAGGATGCAGAATTACCTCTGTGCTGGTTTCTCTTCCTGTCTGTTCCTTACTCTCTATTAGTTCTTTTCCTGATTGTGTTGTAAGTGTATGTGGAAGAAAAAAGATACCAATAATATTTCTCTCTGCTGCAGATACACAGCAGTAGTAGTCCTTAGTAACAGAGCTTTCTGAGTCTGTACAATGACA